>NC_135772.1:13260192-13266531 GCF_028453695.1 Augochlora pura | reverse complement strand
TCATTGCACAAGCTGATAAGATATTGAGATAAAACAGCAGAGTTTTTAAAAAAAAACGCGAAAAAATACTAAATAGAAAGACCATACATTGACATGATAAAATAGGGTAGATTAAAAACGTATAGAAAAAGAAAAGATGTTGTTATATAGAAATTAATGATTTTATTACATTAATAGATAAACATAATTAGAAAACTAGATCATTAATTTATATATAACGCTTTCCTTTTCCTACACGTTTTGAACCCCTTGCCGTATTTTGACAAGTCTGGCTCGTCATAGAGATTTCTATTAATATCGTGTCAAGTATAAATGTTATTCCGTCCTTTTATGCCGGAATAAAATTCTGTTCTCTTGGTCAGTATTTAACCATTTGAGTAAACATAGACAAACAAAATAAATATTTTTCCTTTTCCATCTAAGAAATTATTACGATAGAAAAAGTGCTCATCCTTGTAACTATGAAGAAAGTAATACGGCAAGGGGTTAATCCGAAAATTGGGATCCTGCGAAAATATTGACCTTACAAGAACTCGAGCAACTATGAATATTCTGATCAGATTGCGCAAACAATAAATGGTACACGCGATATGCCAATAACTTTTCATCAAAAGCGTTGAAAACTAATTTGACGGCAAAAAAAGTATTCGGTTTAGTAAATGGACTGTTGAAAGTGTAATTTCGACTGTAAACGAGCATAACCGAGAGCAGCCGTATGAAAATTGGAATTTACAGCAGTCTATGCGGTTATGGGTAATGTATTCAACGGGGCCAGTTTTAATCGATTATTTTCACTTGATTTACACGGGTTCGTCTGTTCCGCTGGTTTGCCCTCACACGGAATTTACGTGGGTGGTATATATTTAGCGGGGGCGTCCCGTGTAGCTGGTGTGTTTCACATTCAAATCGAGGAAGTTATGTCAGGACAGCGCTGCATGTATAAATAAATCGTAACCAATGCGATAACTAATCCGCGAAACGTTTCGCGTCTCCACGCCTTTCTACCGTCGATTTAATAACACTGTCCAAGCGGAATTGAATTTTTCTTTCGTGTTCCCGTAATCGGTGAACCATTTTTCTTAAACTTTAATTGCGAAACCCAATTTTCTACGTCTTCCTCAATTTCCGAACAATTTAACACTTTATCGACCGGTCATCCGGTCGTAAAAATGTTCGCTTCGATTTTGATTTTATTTACCTAAATAATCGCGAAAAGTATTTAATATTTAAAAACTTGTATAATAATGTTGAAGCTTGTAGTAAAATTTAACACATTTATCTCAATAATAAGTAACAAATTAAGGGTTACTATGGCAACCGATTCACAGGCTATCGGTCGGTAAAATGTTAATTTGGAAATAGTAGATGGAATGATAAACTTCGAGAGCTTTTTCTGCTTTAATTGTGAAAACTATACGACTGGAGAATGATTACGTAGAATGATTCTATAGTGATTCTTCAGCGATCTACACATTTATTTTTGGCAATAAAATTCTGTGAGAAGGGCTTAACCATGTATACTACGCGATAGAGCGTATCTTCTCGCTGTGGAAGTCGTTGAAAAAACTAAGAATGCAAATCTCGTTCTCGATTGAGAAAATAAAATGACCGAGGGTGTCAGGCGGCGCTGATTACGAAACGTAAAATCAGTGTTGAACGGTGTAATCGAGTGATCAGAAAATTCTTCGGCTACCTGGGGAACCGTATCGCCGTGCGATATCTGTGCGAAGTGTTTCATAAAACGTTATTTCGATGTATGAAAATAATTAAAATATAGCACTTCGTACGCGATTTCCCCCTGCAGGAATGTAAATGCTGCGGCGGAAATTCGAACGGCTCTTTGTATAATACCATATGAATATTTTCAAATGGCAATAACATAAATAAGTATTTATGTGACTGCGCAATTTATTGTAATTGAGCGGCTTCATAAATGTTTCTAATAATATCCTTCGCCGTTTACAATCGTGAACGGCATTTCTATGATAATTTCATAAATCACGCCGATCTAGTGCCAACTTTAATAACATTTAACACACCTGCTTATATCATTCTTCCGAATTTTGATGCATAAAATGTTAGAAATTTTTAATTCAAATTTTTCTTCCTCAATCCAAAGTTCTTCCGAAATCTTAAACAATTCTATAGACTCCCCAAGCACGGCAGTATAATTTTTAACATTATTAAATTTGTAATGCTTTAGTCGATTAAACTACATAAATATAAGTTCGCATTGGATCAAATCAAAAATTTAAATTACGTATAAATTACATCGCATTTAAATTAAACATATGTATAACAGCATAAATCAGTAGTATCGCCATTTTATTTTTATGTACTAATATTTCATGCTCTGCGTCATCTAAAAGTGCGAAATAATTTTACCAGATTTCAAAATTAGTTTTTATGTTGATATAATCAGCGCAACAAGGTCAAAATCTCGAGAATGAAAGAAAGTTGAAAGTGCAAGTGAAAATTTATAAATTTTTCGAAAATTCTATAATATTCTGTGAAATCTTACTTTAACCACTTGGCGTACTTTGACGAGTCCGACACGTGATATAAATTAAAATTAAATAAATTATTGAGTACGAATATTATTCTATTCTTTAAAACTCTTATGAAATTCTAATCTTTCAAGCACGTAATAAACATTAATGTTCTGTCCCTTCGAAAAATTCCTAATCACAGTAACTGTAAAGAAAAGTGGTACGTCAAGGGGTTAATTACTTACGTAATTTCATAGAATCTTACAGAATTCTTATGAAATTTCGAGACAAAAACAAAATCGCTATTTTTACGAAATAGCGTAAGAAAAGAAAAACTTGCCCGGAAATTTATCAATGACAGCAGATTTAGAAACAAATGCGGATTGCATTGAAAACACAGTGGTCAAAAAATTCCGCACACAATCCGTTGGGAGTTTCGTGGTCCGGTAGCCGGGAGTCGAAATGTTCGTCAGTAGGTAGCGGCGCGTCTCGTTGAGGAGCTAAAGGTCAATCATGGCGGGGTGACTCACCAAATTTTTGGCATACTTTTTCTTCCAGACGGGCCACGTGAGAACGTCGACGGGAAGCTACATGATTAACCCGGCGGAGCCGTGGCGGGGGAACGACAAAGATTCCCGAGAGTTTTCGCTGCAGCACGCGATCCAAAGGGATGCCAACCACTTGTACGGCGCCGATGACAGCTCCAACAGCAACAATTGCGGCGTAATCGGTGAGTAAAATCAATCTAAACGCATCGCTTGTCGATACCAGCCGACACTTTTCCAAAATCTACGTTTTTTTTTTTTGCTAAGAAAGAAGAGATTTGAGAAGTACAATTCCAATATCACTCGTTAAACAATCAATTCCAATAAGGAGCAAAATCAAATAATTCATTTTCGAATTATTAGACAAAAGAATATTTCAAAGCTTCATTGCGCTGTTTTATAGTCATTTAAAAACGATGCGTTGTCAGTAATATTTCTCTATCCATTTATTTTACTGCTGCATCAGGAATTGACTTTTACCAATAAATCCTTTATCGGCGATTGCAAAGCATTAATTATAAAAGGTAAGAATACCTCATTTAATTTCTGTTTGTTGCCGTAGAAAATTGTTAAATTACTTATTTTATTCCAGTAAAATTAGAGCTAATTTCACTTAATTTATTCTGTACATATTTTTCTTTGTTAAAAATATTGTACAATTATTCTTGCATATATGTATACATAAATCTTGCATGCATATATGGCGAACAGTTTATCGACG
The DNA here is from genome assembly GCF_028453695.1 of Augochlora pura. Classification (NCBI taxonomy): domain Eukaryota; kingdom Metazoa; phylum Arthropoda; class Insecta; order Hymenoptera; family Halictidae; genus Augochlora; species Augochlora pura. The sequence continues at coordinate 13,262,776 of NC_135772.1, read as the reverse complement.
AATAATGCACAAAGTATATAACATAACATATCAAGCCGTTAATTAATTTAACTAACGCCGTTAACTAATTTAACATAACATATTAAGCCATATGTTATTTTAAGCCGCACTTCAATACCCAAATTATCGTCTCCATTTCAATTTGACGCTTCTTCCGTTAACGAACTGTTTTATAACCGTATTTCAAATTGTAAATTATACATTTAACCGGATCACAAATTAGCTTATTTTATCGACATTGGAGTGAATTAGAATGAAATCATTCATTCTTTTGGTTCCACAAGAATCGTCCGTAGAAAAATTTGTCCCCGATCGTCTCTGCGCTTATACAACTAATAAATAATTGTACACGCGAGCATCGTCTTGGCCCGGGGGACTTAATGGGCTGGCAAAAAGCAAAACGTACAAGATGTCAAAGCTTTCGCCGTAGCAAGAGGGGCTACACGTTCCCGGCTCGCATACCCAAAATCCTTGAAGACGGGTTTCGGGCCGAGTGAGGTCCCGCGCCGAAAACGTATTAATAATGCATGCGCTCTCGGCCCATACACATTAGGTGCACAGATGTACACGTGCACCGGGCGCACCGTGTAGTACTACAAATGCCCAGGCCCCCGGGACTTCGATACGATACGTATCGTTTTATTCATGACCGTCCCGTTCAGCCGCCACCGTGTCGTACGGCGAAAGTTCATTCGGGCTAACGTAAGATTCACGGACAATAAATCTGGCACCGGGAGCTTTTTCTCGGCCCGCGACCGGTTTCACCGTATCGATTAAATTCCGTTATTAAGGCATCGCATTGTCGGCCGTGTAAATCACCGGCTCTTTAGCAATTATTTCGTTGAAATTCCCGCGCGCACTTCTCGTCCTTATTTATACGGATTTCTCTTTCGACGGGCACAGCTCGGTACGCGATCCAACCGTTGCAATATGGCGGCGAACGAAAATGTGCTTTTCAAATTTTTGTCGAACCCTTAAATCGCGCGACTTCGCAGCAGTTTTTACATCGAAGGGTGTCGCGCTGAAAGTAATTACGATAAGCGCTTACGCGGTGAACAGATTTGCATGGATTCGTAGTGTTTATATAGAAAAATGTTTTCTTGTAGCTCAAAGATTTATTCGCAAAACTTTCAACGTTGCTTAATATGAGATCTATTTCTTCAAGAACTGATAGCTCTTGAATGAGAGTATTTTTATTGAAATTCAATACTCGTTTTATGAGCAAGATGCACAGAATGTACAAGTGTGCGTATTGAATGTAAAACCACTTCATAAATTATACACTTTCCCTTATTCGTAAAATGTTTTTATAAAAATGGAGAAAATTGCGCTACTTAAAGGATGAACAAGTATATTTAACTAACAAACCTATCGTTCCTTAGTTGAGTCTGTAATTTACGTTACACTTGAGTTTTTCTACGGATACCATCGTTTTCATTTATCCACGATTCCCTGTTATCATTATACCATATAAAAAGCAAATGGTCATGTTATACTATTATAGTCGTATCAGTACTAAAAAAAATTCCTCGGAGTACCTCCACGTGCGACGTTAAAAGTAGGCATTTTTAAATTGTCGACGAGGTTGCACCATCCCCAATGGAACCGTAATTGCCACTTGGCCAACGTGAATTGATGTTTATTAATCGGGTAAATTGATTTTTTCCGGAACTTCGTAACAACTATTAAATGAATGAAGAGATCTGATCCGACCGACCTCCCCCCCCAGAATGAAGATTTCTCGCTGACAAATGCTTTCATCTGCTTAGAGAATCACCACTTTAATTGACGGTTCAGAATCTTTTAGTTCCATTATCCTGTCCCGACGAAGCTATGCCCTTTCCGAGCCCCGGGGCCAAGCTCGCGCGTATGAGTTTAGAGAACGTTCACCCTTCGCTAACGAAAACGGTTGGCAGTCCTTTGAACGCGATCATGGATCTCCGAGGATTTTAGCACTCTTCAAGAAATTCACTATTTGACAAGAAACGTTCTATCATTCGTGTTACTTCCAAGTGTGTAGCTTTAATTCGAAAGTTGATGACAATAACTTTCGCTGTACCAGTTTCGGTTTGATAATTAGTCACCAATGAATATACCAAGATCAAATAATATATAAGATATAAAATAATGCGATATTAAAATTAAATTAAATTAAGGAGAATTAAATTAAAAGCAGGTCTTTCGTCAAATCAGGAAATTCACACGTTCTCTTTCAGCGTCAATCCTCAACGATCGTCCAACATTCATTGCGCGTATCTTTTGCAAAATTGCTCGTCTGCTTCCGGTCTCTCTCTATCTCTCTCACACATATTCATTCCTTTTCGCTTTCTTTTAATTTCTTTCATACACATTCACACTCATTCGTCTCATTCTACATACATCCATCTCCACACAATCTCATTGTACTACAATAATGTATAATACTAAGTTATTATACAAAAAGACAGATGTGATCGTTCCAAGCTCGCAACTTTATTACAAGAGAAATGCACCAATTACGTAGTATGGAAATATCAGCCTCGGTGTGTGCGAAAATTAAATAAACTGTCTACAGCCGTTTAAATCTCGAATAAATGTTTCGGGT
>NC_135772.1:13252522-13260092 GCF_028453695.1 Augochlora pura | reverse complement strand
TCTCATTCTACATACATCCATCTCCACACAATCTCATTGTACTACAATAATGTATAATACTAAGTTATTATACAGAAAGACAGATGTGATCGTTCCAAGCTCGCAACTTTATTACAAGAGAAATGCACCAATTACGTAGTATGGAAATATCAGCCTCGGTGTGTGCGAAAATTAAATAAACTGTCTACAGCCGTTTAAATCTCGAATAAATGTTTCGGGTGAAATTAAAAGAAAGAGATTTGGCGCCTCGGGGGACGTCGATGAGAGCATTCATTAGCTACCTTCGACAAACAATTGTTTACCTTAAAACCGAGTAGAAACGGTCATATTATACGCTCGCAAGATCGCAGACACGAATGTCGGACAGTCAATTAAATCAATTATTCGCAATCAGCTAAACGAATCCTTGAAGTTAAACGTCCGAGTTGCAGACTTGCCATATTTCGTACGTGGACGAAAAAGGAGAAGAGAACTTCCGCGCCCTTCGACTGTTCGCAAAAAGAAAACCGAGGGAACCAGTCACGAATGACCAGAAAAGTGTATTTCTCTTCTCGGAAAGACGCACGGTGAGATGAAGATTTGATAAGAATCGAAAAACTTTTGGTAAGAATCAAGACGAGACGATGAACTTCTCTTTAGGTTACAAGCTGAAATATTACGCGAATCTTTTTTAAACTATGTAAATTTATGTTAAAGTTGAAATGTTCTAAACAGTGATTTATCCAGTACCAGTTGGATCTTTTTAATCCCTTGTCGCACTTTAACGAGTCAGACTTGTGATCGAGATTTATGAACGAATGTTCATCCGTTCCTTTATGTAAAAATCAAACTTTATTCTCTCGTCACCACTATTTAAACATTTGAGTAAAGTAAGCGCACAATAAATATAACATTCCTCTTTCTTCTAAGAATTTAGTGCGATCGAAAAAATGCTAGTTACAGTAATTGTGGAGAAAATGGTACGGCAAGGGGTTAATAATGGCATGTTATGCATCATATACCGTAAATTTCGTCGAAAAATTCAAACTTAGTCGCAAAATTGATGGCCTCGCCTCATCTCCATCAAGAGTTCTTTGATTTTTACGGAACTTCGTTGCTCCACCCCGCCGCGCGACGCGTTCCAATTACACAGTCAACTAATTTTAAGCTAACCGTTCGTGCCGTCGCCGACGAACTCGCGCGAGCCCATCTCATTTTCTGCTTCGTCAACCACAAAATAAAAACGCACGGGCGAACAATTTCAACGCCCTCCAGCATCGGGTACAAGAAGACGATGACGAGGAGGAAGCGGCGGAGAGGGAAGCCCGGAGAACCATGAATCTCCGGCAATCTCCGCTCGAACGTTAAACAGCACATAACACGAGAAGCATTATCCGACAAAAGGACCATCGTTCGTCGCTGAAGTCACAACAAGTGAGAGCTGCGTACGATCGCGTATGCGAGGCGGCCGGGGCCGGGTCCCGGAGTCGCGCGGCGATCGTGGCCTAATCTCGTTTCAAACTGAAGGGCGTATCCGCGGCGCTGATTCGAGCGGAGAGGTCGAGGAGAGGCATTAAGAGCTCTGGTAGCGTACCTGACGACCACCTGTACCGAAACAGGTTCAGCCATTTACGGATGCCCTCCGGCGAATTCTGACGTTCCATCGAGACAGCTTGGCGACGCGAGTCCCCGCGCGCGCGGACAACGCTGTGCCGAATTTCACGAGCGCGCGTGTGCCGCAACGCGCCGTTCCGACTTCCACCGTCTTTGATCGCCACGAATGCTTCCAGTCTGATAGAAAGAAACAGCAGTTCAAGGTGGATAAGTGAAACTTCCTGAGAAATCGAGGTATCGATAATAGCCGACGATGAGAAAATCTTTCCCAATACTCTGTGAGAATTAGCAATGATAACAACAACATTCAGAAATCATTAATTATTTCCTGGTAACTGGAATAAGAATAAAATTTGAATATTGCCTTTATCGCAAGCGTAGTGTAAATGTACAGTTAATGTTTAGTGCTTCAATTGCTTCCTCCGCATTTCAAACTTTTCCAAATTTTGTAAATGTTTTCTCAATCTATTTTCTGAAGTATGAAAAATATGCTACGAGAACAGTAATTATATATTCTTTAATTAAAAGACAAATTAAAGTGAGATACGAAACGCGTTCATAATGTGTTATAAATTAGTGAGAAATTATATAAAGTTTCTTGAAAATTGAATAAAAATAAAGGAGTATTTTAGGAAATAAAAGCGACACATTAAAACAATAATAATAATAATAATAATAGTAATAATAATAATATTGCATCTTCTTCTCGTTTAAACTAGATAAATAATCGTGCACATGATATAGTACCAAGCGTTCCCTAAAATAAAATCTCTAAACAGATTTGAGTTACTACAACAAACACTTGCTTGTTACAACATTCTTGTATTATGTGAAATAAGAATCTCGATAAGTCGTTCCGGCCGAGAAAGTTCGTGTTTATTGGTTAACTGGTATCTAATGCAACCTATTCATCATGCTTTACATAACCAGTCACGAAAGTGGAGCCCTAAGGTTGAAGAAAACGCTTTATCACTGACAATTTTTGAAGTCGTTACACCTTGGCTTTTCAAATTCACGCGGAAGTCGCCGCTAAATCATGCGCATAAGAGTTTAAATCAATTATGCATGGGACTAGTTTTTACATAATCGTGAACGTAACGCTGACGCGTCAGCTAACACGGGAGACTTCAACGCGTGGATAGAGTAGCGGGCCGGTGACTTGAACGCCTGATAGCAGTAATTTAGTGTTGTCAGGAAAGTTCGTTCCGTTTCGCAATTAGCACGTTGACTGACAAGTCAGCTGCGTACAGGAGCAATAAAATAAGTATCGCTAAAACACGTATGTTACATACGGTTATTCATTCAGTAATTCTGACTGCTCCGTCTTAATTTGAATATGAAAAATGAAAATTAATGAATGACCTACTTCAATGTACGCTGATCAGTACCCCGCGGATTTCAATGCAAAATAAAAATTGGCTGCATTACAAGAATCAGAAACATTAAGTAAAAAGGCGCTAGTTAAAAAATGAAATACTACTTTTAAACTCTCTGAATTAAAAACAGAGTTCTCAGAATCTTTCTGTCGTTCAAATTGTCTTCTATTTATTTTTGTCATAGAACGCGTAAAATCCGCGGCGCGGTTTATGAACCATCGACATAGTACGTCGAATAACTAAGCGCCGAAATCGCTCGAGGACCCTGCGATCATTTCCATCGTGAGATGCAAAACGAGCCGCTGTCATCATTGGTATTCGTCACGTAGATTTTCTTGTTTGCCTGTCGAAATCTTTTTCCCCCGGATAATCAGGCGATTTCAGTTCGTTGCTCGGAGGTGAAGAAGGGCTGGTTCTCGTTCGAAATTCGCGCGTGATTACAGGTTCATCGGCTTAACAGGTTTACCGTGCCCGAGGGCCGATTTCAGCCGGTGGATCCTCGATCGATTGCGATCTCCCGCCTACGTGCGTCTACGAAACGCGCGTATCCTTCTCCACGACTCCGCTGTCACGCGCGGCCTCTCGCTTCGTCGTTCACCCGTGATCCTTCCTGGGATCCTCTTGACAAGCTCTTGACTTCATCTTTTCATTACGCCGAACGAGAAGCCGACGTTCAATCTAAATCCCATCAAAAGAGAATCCTTAATATTCAAACAAAAATATCAATTTCGGTCGAAGTAAACATCCTGGATCTCAGACTGTCAAGACTTTTTTCATTTTGTTCGAACCATGTGTGGAAATAGAACAATCCAAAATGTATGATAATTTTTAGAATTATATTTAGTTACGGAAATAACTTTAATACTTGTCGCTGTTTGAACTTTCAATTAGAGCTTTTATCAGTTGAAGCAATGTGTATGTAATAGCAATGTATAAGCAATAATATGTTTTGTCTTCGTGTGATGTCTTCGTTAATTGGTATTATTGGACAATATAAAAACAATGATCCGAAAAGTGAAAGGAAGAAAATTCATTTTACTTTTCTATTCAATCTATTCGTTGAAATTCGACTATAATAATAACTGGACCGCGCACAATTAATTTTGAAATACAAAACAACTACTTACAAAACTAATTATACTTACAATATAATATACTATAATATACAAATGAATAATAATATACTATAATATTCAAATAAATAATAATATACTATGACATACAAATAAATAATATGCTATAATATACAAATAAAATTATACAATCGAGGCAAATATTTTCATTGCGAAAACAAACATTCGATTACATAGTTGCTAAAAAGACGTTTATACGTCTAAACGCGAAGCCTTAAATACATCGAAACAGAGATCCCGTACGATTCAGACCACAGATAAGAAAAAGAAGAGTCAACCGGATTCGAACAACAGAATCGAAGGAAGAAGTGGAACGAAAAAGAAAACGCGCTTTGTAAAAAGCACCTTGGGCGAGAGGGGCGCCCGGATAAATGGAAGGCGTGGTGAGATGCAAAGATTTCTTTGTACAAAGGGGGCGTGTGCCGTTCGAGGGTGGGCTTTCGAGGGCAGCCCGGTCCGGGGCTAAACAGATCGTGGACCCGAGCCGAGCGAAGGGTTAATAACGATTGAAAACCGAAGGAAGAGGGTGCGGCCGCGTAATCGCGCGATGACCCGCGGCTATCTCGGTAATTACCAATAATCGCGCACGAGATGCGCTCGCAGAGTTATTCCCTTCGTCTCGGGATCGATGCCAATGACCGTGCAAGGAGTACCTGCCTCGGATGATGCACGACGCTCGGCCATCGTTGCGCAATGATACGAGGAATGATACTATTTGCCTCGGTACGCTCGCGTACCTGCGCCGGTCGCATCTTATCGGGATGCCTGGCGATCGATAAGCGTACCGGTTGTCCCTGAAGAAATGATACACGACGGTGTATTGACTGATTGCGACGTTGGCAGTGAATTTGAACTCTCGCGCGAGCGGCCTCTGATTCTTCGACATTTCTATCTGCCAACCCGCTTGCTGTCCGATTGTTTCGCTGCTACGTTTGATTAGCTCTTCTTTACCGCTAACAAATTCCTACACTGTTCCTACTTGCTTTGATAATTTGTTTCAGTTATCTGTTGCAAACACCGGCTCGTTGGTGAATCTTGGTAACTAGCAGACAATTCAAAATCGTGAGAATCGCGACATCTGACTAATAAATAACACATCAAGATCTATAAAATACAGAGAGCAGTTGAAAAATCTGGTGATTTAATTATTCTCGTCGCATTAACCGATCGCAATTTTTTAAGCAATTTGTTCAATTTTGTCATGCATGTATTTGTATTGTATGGATATGTATTTGTATTTGTTCGTTGATATTTCTCGATGCTCTATCGATAAAAAAATGATACTAATAAAAAATGTAAATGTGTCCTAAAAAATCGTAGGTTTGGAATAGTGTCAAGCTTAGCAACATCTTAAGTGGTGAAAGTTTTGCCGTGAAACTAGTGAAACTCTAGCTTCGATATTGAAGGAATATTTTCAGTCAGTAAATTAATTTTATCTGACGAATGGCAACAAATGGCAGTCTAAGTTATAGAACAAATAATCGTGACACATATATATAATAGTTGTAACTATAACAGTAAAACAATATCCGTACAGTTTTCATATTTAAAAAATTTCATCGTCCGCGTAAGTTTTGCATAAACATCCGCATCTATTCGACTCCTGCAACGATCCAAATAATAAGTTGGAACGGTTTACAAGTAAAGAGCCGACGTCGCGTCCGCGCCTTTTGGCACGCTCTGTACGCGGGACGACGCCACGGTGTCAATAAGGAGTGCGGAGAACCCGCGTCGCATTTTCGCACCGAAAATGCCGAGCGTTGCTTAACAAGCAAAAAGATTGGCAGACGTCGCGGACGCGGCCGAGCCGAGTCGTCCGCCAAATTCGCCGGAACGATCCGGTAGACTGCACGGCGCCGGGTCCGCGTGGCTCTACATACGCCGATCGAAGTTATGCGCGCCGTTCCCGTCCGACGGAAGATCGATCCCGCGATATGCAAAAGTCATTGACTCTCGCCGCGATCGTCCCGGAATAACGGATACGGTGATCAAGATCGAACTCGCGTCGCGCCCTTCCCCTCGTCCTCCGCGCGGCTCTCCCCGCGTCCCTCGACCAGTGCCCTCCGCCTTCTTTCATTTTTTTTCTTTTCCTTTCTCCAGGCTCCCCGGACTCGATCTCGATCTACCGATCGCGACACGATCCGATGATCGAAGGGAGAAGTCGTGTTATTACAGGTTACCGGCGAAATGACAGCCATTACGTGACCTTTGCCGATCACCGGCGAGACCTTAACTCGCTTATCGGCTTTATTGCATTCGGAATGGACGTTGACCGGTTATTTTTCTCACGGCCGATTCCACGTGCCACGAACGCGGAAGCTTTCTTTTTTTTCTTATCGTAGCTTTCGAAGCTTTGTTCGCAACGTACAAACTATTTCAAAAACAGCTAAAACGATAACGTTCTCTTATCTTATTTTCTTTTCGAGGTTTCAACGAATTACTATATTTCCAAACATTTTCATTCGTTTTCTAATAAAATAATTAGCCGAATATTTGAAACAGGTTCGAGACGTTCGATTCGACTTGTGGGTTGAAATTCTATTTTAATAGTTGACTAAACGTTAAGGTTAATTCCATTACTTCTTTCAAAAACTTCACAGTCGCTACTGTACGAAATCATTCCAAATTCTTATCTTATCCTATATATTTAACACTAAACCTACCAAGTCGGTCAAAACGATTCCACATTTTTTCTTATAAAATTTTTTAGATTATAAAGTCTTTTACATACGAAATTATTAAATGGATATCACGATTTAAATATAAATTATAACACAAATGACAGAAAGTCTAAATAAATCCTGTTTTGCCATTCCTCTAAAGCAAAACGCGTAGCCACTGTCGAGCTCGGTATCAGCGTTGAACTTACTTTGAAGGAGAACTCGTTTGTTATAGGAATTTTGGACAATTTTGTTACAAGCTGTTCCGAACAATGCCGGCAAATCTGCGCGAACCGGCGATCTAGAAATTTTTTTCATTTCAAAAAATATTCTTTCCGATAGAAATAGAATAAAAGAATTGGAATTTAATCGATTCGGTAACACGAACGGGTCGTAAAAATTTCGCAAGCATCTCGAAGGATTGACTCGGCGAGGGTAGTAAAAGGTTCGCTGGGAGTGTACGTCATCGTGATAATTGCCAGCTTGTGTGCCAGGCTTAATAGCGGGATTTAGAAATTCATTGGCGCACATGTGTTGCGATTGCAACATGGAATAAACCAAAGATGTTATTAGAAAGCTGTTTCCGTGTTATTAGCCGATGAACCGGGAATCAAGTTGTTCGTGTCCCTGCGTGCATTTATTTCTTTCGACGATAAACTCGCAAAAGACGCGAGAACACGGCGAACGTAATAGCAAATGCAACAATGTCTCGACGGGTTTCGCGACCAACCATATCTCTGCGGCCTTTATCTTCTTCCTCGACGTATTTACGCGGAAACTGTATGACTTTTGATTACACAAATTACAG
>NC_135772.1:13198747-13252422 GCF_028453695.1 Augochlora pura | reverse complement strand
GCACCGCGAGAGTCTTATCCAACACCATAAATTAAGATGATAAAATCCCAGCGAGCCCTAAGCATTTTTCCCTGGAAGATGTACGATCCGTGACGAAGCTCTTGCTCCTTTTTCCCGGTCATTCGGTGGGCAAGAAACCGCGGGGCAGCGACTCTCACGATCATTCACTCAGACGTTCACCAGTATGTCTTTGCCCTCGGTTTAATTAATCATTCGCCCCTTTACACGTGTTAACACGTGGAACAGTGGGGTTGGTCGTTTGAAGAAACGCATAAAACTCCGAGTTCCGTACGTCGAAACTTTTTTCCCGTCTCATAACTCATTCCGGATTTTCTTCTTGCTCGCGCGTCCCCCCGCGACCCCCCTCCTCTCTCTCTCTCTCTCGTCGTTTCTCTCTTCTTCTCTCGCTCTCCGAGTCGGCCGCTTCGCGTCCCTTCGGCGTCGCGAGCGTAAAGTACTCGCGGAGAATCACGCGAGCGCGAACGATAACGCACCGGACGAAGAGAGGACCAAGGCAATCTGGAGGTTTCCCGCGAGAATGATTAATGTTACGCTACTTGTGCTAATCGATTCGATTGGCAACACCGTGTTCGAGGAGCCGGAAGGCGATCGATGCGTCAACGTGGCCCGATAGACCGGAAAGAACGCTTATGTGGAACGAAAATCGTAACTACGAAACTGATCGATTTTCGACCAAAATTACTTAATTCGTCGAAGGAAATAGTAAATCGCATCGATTTTCGACCAAAATTATTTAATTCGTCAAAGAAAATAGTAAATTGCATCGATTTGCGTGAAAAATTTACACGATTTCGTTAAGAGAAACTCTTGTCAGTATTTTTTACCAAATACAAATTTTTACACTTTCATTAACACAATTTATTTCCAATTCAGTAACTTTGTTTCCAAAGATTTTTTTCATTAATTTTATTTTAATGCCTGAGAATTCGTACCGTTCATTTTATATGGGTTTGAGACTGCTTATGGCTGCATGTTTTGTTAAGTAACGCTAAAGATCGCAACTTTTCGTAAGAAAGGTTTCTATATTAACAAAATATACTATCTGATATCGTGAGCTGTTTTTTTTTAAACTTATGTGAAGCGTAGGAAAATAAATTAAACTGAATTATTTTATTTCAAGTCAATCATTGTATTACTACGTTGCATATGAGTATTATAAACTTTCTATATATTAATTAGAATCATATAACCCCTAGCAGCCGTCTTTTACAAAAATTACATCGTTAAAAGGCAATAGAAATAACTAACGTGCTATTTGATCTTTCCGCTCGCAGAACTTAAAATTAATCTCCTACTCAATTCCTTCATCATTCTGTTTTGAAATATATTTATTTAAACATTTTAACACGTCGTCCGCATAGTTTAGAATAGTTATGAAGCAGCAATTCTTTTGAATTTCGTCCATTGACGGCCGCACTGTGCAGCGTTACAATGTGTATCGGAAATGAGCGACTTTACTACGTACATCGATTGATGTGCAGTCGTCAACAAAGCTGTGGGCGTAGCAGGCTCGTAATTATGTAATGTGCAATTTCGTTTTATGGTTTTTCACCGACACGATCGACACTGTGGACCATGCACTCTCTGACTCGATTATTGAATATTTAATCGAATATTGAAAAATTTAAAAGAATCCTGAGGCACTCATTATAGTCCACGACTTTCCGCGAAACGATACAAAAATCAAATCTGAGAAATATTTCATATAAAACTGTTAAGCAGAACGACGAATTTCTGTATTTTATGAAAACCTCCATATCCAAGGTACGGAACTTTTATTAGGGTTCAGGTATACCTGTAAGTATGCCAGGCACAAAAATGCGTACTGTCGCCTAGCTTACCAGTTCTTCTGTACAGTCTGTCCTATTCGCATCGTGCACCTGTCGGTATAATTATAGTTCTTCCACCGTACCTTCCTATCAACCTCTAAATATAATTATTTACACTGGTTTTACGCTACACGAGTGTTTTATTCCACAGAACCCCTCAACGAAAACAAAAAGTTATAACAAAAATAAGAATTTGTGGAACACAAACGTTATAACAACAATAAGAATTCTTTACGAAATGGAACAATATGTTGCTAATATCTTACCTTGGATAACCATCATTGATAGGTCATTGTACGCGCTGTAGAATTCTTTACGCTTATAATTGTAATTACTATGACTCTTATCATTACTATTGCTTACTATCTCTAATTATCACTATTGCTTACTATTACTTTATTAATACTATTTCTGTTTCTAACATTAACAATATTACTGTTTCGGTTCGCTCCGATTCGTTGCTACTCCATCCTCGCTCTACTTAGTTTGCCGAACCTCGTTACATCAGGAAGTGATGGATACGTGCCCTTATTCAAGGTTCCCGTTCACTTAACCATCTAGAAATTAGCAATCCGTCAGAGCGCGCGCGCGGCAACGCGAGCAACGTCCGATGCCCGGGCGAGGGCCGGAGAATTCCGCGTCGGCTCCGGCGTCAATTAAATCCTCCCGCCCGGTTCCTTGAACCGGAATACCGTCGCCCGATCGCGATTACGTCGGCCGCGATTTATTCCCCGGTTTCCACGAATGTTAACCGGCCCGTTTAACGCCTAGAGCCCGCGCGACAATAAACGCGGATAAAGCGTCCCCCGTGTGCACACGGCAGCCTCTAGCCGCGAGCGCCGCGCGATCCCCGATTGCCGCAAAGGGGAAACACGCCGTTGCCGTGCAAAACCGAGTCACGAACCCAACGACAAATAGGCTGAACGCACCCGCAACTCCCATTATCTGGCCGCTCATTGTCAGCCGGGGCTTTCCGCTAGAGGAGGCGCGCTGCATTATGCGGGGGACGCGTGGGCGTCGCGCCGCGGACATAGATAATCGTCGCCCGAAACGCGATTCCAGACGTCCCGGACATTCTAGCGCCGTAGAACATGGTCCGGTGCCGCGGGCAACGGGGCCCCGAGACCTTTGTTCCGACGTTCACCGATTCCACCGAGTTTCTTGACTCCGCGCGCGCGCGGTTCCGGACGTTCACGTTTCTACGATTCTAGGATGCACAAAGTGCACCGCTCTGTTCGTCGCCGCGCGCTCCGCGATCAAAAGATGGCACACACCCCCTTTCGCGCGTTCGCTGGACGCCGGTGTCCGTAAAAGGCGCAGAAAATCGGATGAACTGGTTTAAGAATGTCAGAGCGGGAAGAACGAGGTTTGTTGTTAGAGCAATTGCCCGGGTAACTCTATTACACGTGTAGATCCTCGCGCGGAACGATACGCAGGAGAATGCGGGGAAAAACCGGAACCTCGATGTGTTTTTCTTGTCGGCGAAAATCCAAGGGGCAAAGAAAACTTTGAACGACCTAACGATATCTTGATTAGAGCTTACAGCGTCAGGAAACGGAAGTCTGTTAAAAGGTTATCTGGCTCGTAAGGAAACGTAGTTTTCCGTTTTCATTTTTACTTCTTATTTTAAGCGATTTTGACAAATATGAATTTATCTTACTTTATAATGACCAATTTTAGTAACTTTCAACCAGTTCTATTTTATTTCACCTTTATTTTTAACTGTATTAAACAAAACTCGCAGATAGAAGTCTCGTCCCGCTCGTCGACGTTTGAAAAACTTTCATGTAACCATACGAGGCATCTAACTCGTTGGATGCAAGTTTCTGATACTTTGCGTTAGATATCCAGTTTTACCCCGAAGAAGATAAATTGGAAATAATGAAATATTTACTTTAACCAGCTGTTAAAAAATTCAACCGAGCAACAAAAATATTGTGTAACTTGGACTAATTAGATTAATAAGTTAGACCATATTCTGATTGTAAGGATTAAACAGTGGTTTATTTTGAAGAGATATAATTATCGAGACGCCATTTGTAATTCTTTTAACAATAAAAAGAAGCAACGCTCGATAAATAAACGTATCGCGTGCCTATCTACGTTACGACTCGGCAAGTTGTATTGTGACGCATTGGCCGCTTCTTTCTAACACCTGGTAAAATAACTCGCAATCAGATCGATCGGTTGGACGAGCAATCACACGAAACCCGAAAAGGATTTAACATGATGAAGAGCGCCGGCATTCGTTCGGTCACACCCTGCGTAACAGGAAATCGTGTTCGTTTCAGATACGTCCCGATAAGCTTCGAGCGCGCGTTAAGAAGATTTCCACCCTTCACTCTCGCATTTCTCTGATCTACTCGCGTTCCACCTCCTTTCCCGACAACGGGCCTTTTAACGACCATTCTTGCCTGGCCCATTAGGGTGCGGCTTTTGTCATTCTAATTTCAACCGTGCATTCCTGCGCCGATACCGGTTCGTTTTTCGTTTGCTTGAGTTACTCCACTTATACAGGGCGCGCCAGCGACAGGATGCATAGCGATCGACCGCGCGATGGGACGCTTTTGACCAACGTAAACGATCTCGGGAGTATCGTCGCATCTGACCGCATAAAAATTAGTCTTTCTTAGAAATTTGTAGATTACTTTTTCCCCAACCTAATATAACGAATAAGGTAAATAACAATTCTTTAATATCGCGAGAATTTGGTGGTTTCTGTTTTGCTAGCGTCAATAAATACTTATTGTTGTTAATTGAGTCTCTTGAGCAGTACATAAAATATCGTAACAGTACGTACCAACGCTTGTTGTTGATAATCGAATCTCTCGAGTAATATGTAAAATACTGTGAACTTGAAATTCCAAGCAACTATTAGTAGTTTCATGTGAACAACTCGCATGAATCACGACCGTCCCGAGTTAGGCGAAGAGTACAACTACCCAGAAGGGAACGAGCATCGTTTTATTAGCATAATGAAACCACCGAATCGCTGGCTACGATCACTTAACATCTGTCTATCACGATATTCTGAAAGTCATCCGAGTAGGATGCGGTTGGCACGACAGCATAATTGAAGCCTAAACACATGCGTAATTGTTGGATCATTGATCCGACTGAATGGCACTTTTAGCTACATTAAGTGATTAAAGCAATTCTCGCGCGAGACCGACGCTCGATGCATAGACACGCTGTTAATAATGTCCAGACGGTGCAACGCTAATGATACTCTAATTAGTCGAATCGCGGAGAGAGAGAGAGAGAGAGAGAGAGAGAGAGAGAGAGAGATTGTGTGGTCGAGATTCGCCAAAGCGCGGCCGTGAAACAATACGCCGGCAATCACCGCCGAGGATAATAATGGCAATAAGGGCAATTACAACGGGTAATAAAGCTATCATTACGATTGCATGAAAGCGCATTCCTTCGGGGACTTAATGCAATCTACAAGGGCTGCAACGACGTTTTTCCTTTATTCCGATCCACCTTGCATAGAGAAGCTGTTGCCACTTTTTTTTTTCTGTTCGACTCGGCGTGCATAGTACACGTACGCGTTTCACACGTTCCTGTGTCGTGAGCCATAATTTGATTGCGCTTGCAGACAACGAAACGCTTTGAAAAATAATACAGTACGAAGTTCGATAGAATATAATTACATGAGGATATTATTAACGCGCGAAAGAAGAATTTACTTCAATTCATATTCGTCTAAATATTTATGCGCGAGAGAATTTACTTAATTACCTGGTCCAATGTTAGTCGATAACTGACAGGAATTTGTTAATAAATTTATGTAGCGTACTTTTTACAAGTAAAATTTTTCGTTCGTAAAAGGTCGTTCGAAAGCAGGATATGTGCCGCTGTTATTAAACGTATTGACATTATACTTTATTCTTATACATAAATGTATACAAATAAATATATATATATATAATGTAAGCATGTTTAATAACTATCATTAAAGATACCGACTCCACCTACTTTGCATACAAACATACTTATTTACTTTGTATATATTTCCCCATAAACGGCGATCATTAATTTACATTCCGGATTAATTATACATTTCGCATCTCCTTTTTAAGTTCTTTCGCGGCTGTTTAATCGTCGGGCTGCGGTAACTTCTTTCCGATATTCATTGAAACGCTCTATTTGCGGGTGGAAAAAAAGTTCAAGGTTCAAAAGCAGGATCGCGTGATTGCTGAACAAAACGACCGAAGGTTTCATTGAAAGGTGCGAGTTTCGCGGGAACGCGCGGCGAACACAGGGGTTCCGCTTCTTATCGATCTCGCGATCTCGGCACGAGGATCCATCAAGCGTGCGTACACACACGACCGCGATCGGATGCATGCTTAATCGATGCAGGCTAATCGATTTAACGAAATCATTAAGCAACCGCTCGGCCGTGATTCATTGGCGCTCGCGAGAACTCTGACGCACGCTCGTTACTCGATTTTTCGAAAAATTTCCAGACAATTAAATAACAAGTGCGCAATACCTCGCGATTAAAAAGCTTCCAGATCGTGTTTCACTTCGCAACTATGCGGTAGCGTCACCTAAATGATACATCCGACAACTGGAAAATTTATTAGAAACGAAACTTAACCCCTTGCACTATAATAACGAGTCAGACTCGTGATACGAATTTCATGCGAGATCTACTAAATACGCGAATATTATTAATTTATATTAAATCGAAATTTGTTCTTCTTTTATCAAAGTTTGAAAACGAAAGTACATAAAGACAATAAAAGAAACAAAAATTGTTGGATAAAGATGATGCGATTTTATCGTTGTTGACAATTGGAAAGAATTTATTGTACTACGTTCATAATAAAAATTAATCTATATTTCACGATGGGAAAAGAAGAAATTTATTACGACTACTAGAAACAATGAACAAGTATTTTATATTTTCTTTCATTTCTGTTACAATAATTTTCAATAGACTAATAATGATTAAACTGCAATAGTTAAAAATGAAGCTGTTTTTTTGTTAGAGATATTGTCCAAGCTACACTAGCAAAAGACTTCGACAATTGGCTAGCGAAGACAAAGGATAATATATGGAACAACATTATGCACATGTGAGGCAATATAATCAGAAAAATGCTAAAATGCATTCTCGCTAATGGAAGTCAGAATGCGCGTGATATACACTCTTATCAACACAAAAGCAATCTACTCCTTTCATATCTGACTTCGGCAAAGCTTTGTCATATTATATGACATATGAATTATCTTCTCGATAACTATTTCTTAACATATAAAAGAAGCGTGTGGCATTCCATGTAAATACATGATATCACCTTCATTTCTCGGTAGACTAAGTATAAAAAAACTAAATAATTTGTTTATGATATATAATAAAAATAATAAAATAATAATAATAATTTAACACGTACCACTCAAATTCCGTAATTTCAAATTAGTTTACTGAACGAAATCGAAACAAAAATTTTACGTATTTAAATTAATGTAATTCTTTAATTCTCCTTCGTGCTAGAAATTCTAATAAAATTTAGTATTCCCGATTATTTTACAATATAAAATTTCTAAATCTGATTAAGAAACAATGACACGTTCTCGTGTTGGAGTGAATAATACGTAAAAGTATTATCATATATTATATACGTAAAAGTCAAATAATAGTATCGAACGACAAGTGCAGAATAACATGACTTACAGTTAGAACGCGGAATAATAATATGGTGACCACCCTGCGCGACAACGAAGAAACGAAAGGAAAATCTGTCGCGCGTCCCAGAATCGGTTACCCACACACGGAGGGCGCGAAGGACATCAAGATGGATCGTCGATCGTTGATCGTGGATAGCGAGAGCTGTCAGGACGTATCTCTTTCTCTCGAAGTGTCAACCGCACGTTCAATTAGACGGGCATGATCGTTTGCCGCGATCCTTCGACTATACTTACAGCTATATCGGGAACAGTTGTGCTTTGTCTTTCGATCGATCCAAACTGGCTCCGTATGTCCGGCGGTACAAAGGGATTTTTGTCCGCGGGCATCTTTTTCGTCGGAAAGCCGAGCCATTAAATAAAATGGAAAAATTTCTATTTTTAGGACGGGTAATCGTTGTGGTGGCGTCTACTATCGACTCAGAAACGCGGTTGCTTGTATTTCTGGAGAAAGAGGCTAGATAATGTTATTGGTAGACACCGCATATGCGAGGATGTAGCTGCAAATTGAATCCCTAGGAAAATTTAACAAACTAGAAAATTCCACCAATATTATTAATGATTATTTTTTCATGGTTATGTAATCTTTAAAATGCTAAAAAAACAGTTGAAATAGGAATATTAATAACACATGTACTTTGTTATTCTCGTTTCTATAGAATAATTGATAAAAATCACATCCATGATTCGCAGATCAATTAATTAACCCTTTGACTCGGATGATGACTCTAGGTTACTATGAAAAATTACAGAATTGTTTTAAAAAAAATTGTATGTTATTAAAATCTTCTTTTTCTAGAATCATAAGTGTTGCAAGTGTTATAGTAAATACATTATAACTAGATTGCGTTTTTGAGAAAAATTATCAGGTCAAAAAACGAAATTTTAAATACATGAGGATTTGAAAATATTTTTATGTTATGTGCGATTTTTTAACAAATAATTAAAAAAGAAACATCCTTCTCATCAGTTTTATGTATCTTACAATTAACTTGGATAGCTTTTATTTTGCATACAGATCCGTAGTTTAATTATAACATTCACTACATAAGGCAAGGAAACAACCTTTTGTAATTTGTATAAATTTGTATATAGATTTATGCGATATCTGGCATCTCAATAATTATAAAACAAGAAATCGAAAAGCTGTGATTTTGCGAAGGGTTCAGTAGTCGAAACGACTTCCTCTGTAGATAACGTTCGAATGATCAATGTCAAAGGTTTCGAAACTTGGATTGTATCGGGCATGGAATGTTCGTTGACCCCTGGGTCAATGTAATGCGGAAAATCTTAAGCACGGGCAGCCATTGCAATGAAGTTATCCAGGCGAACAGGCGTTCTGCTCGATCTCTCTGAAAAGTGGCTTCCGTCGCGTCACGGACGTAAACTATTAATCACTTTCAGAACGAAGAAACGCGCGTTGATGTGATAAATGGAAAAATCTGTCGACAATGCCTCACATTGTAACCGAGCGAGCCTGCCATTTCGGTTACATCGTTTGTTAAGCCTCGAGACCGGCGACTACAATAATTTTAGTCCAATTTTAGCGTTCGAAGCAAAAACAAAGAGACCACATACATACACCCATGCATGCATGCATACATACATACATTACCTGTGCGAATATTTCACTGCAATTACTTCAAAGTAGTTACGAAACCGTTGATTACTGAATCCTGTGCATTACATATTTGTTGTTTCATGGCTACTCTATATCAATAATTAAATTGTATATCTCGTCGATGATAACGAAGAATTGTAAGTTGAATTATGTAATTATTTCTAATTGTTATTATGGTATATTACTATGCATTATGTATAATATTGTTATGGAATATCTTTATGTCGATTTAACATGGCTACAGTTATTAAAAGGGGAAAACCATAGAATACTGTTTTTCAAAATTATAAGAACATTTGTCTGTTTTACGAAACAGCAGAAATGACGAACTACGAGAAATACGATGCTACTAGATATTATTATTAGACGTTTAAATAAATTATTTTTCTTTCTTTTTGTTGCAGATGACGACATACCGAATTTCGATACTGACGATGTATCCGAGAATAAAGTTTACATCGATACTCGATCCCGAAGGCGTAGGTCGCTGACGGAGAAAAAGTTCGTAGACGACTTCCAAAACAGAGAGAGATATGAGTCGCCCGTAGAACGACGACGTTCGGAGAGTATGCATTTTTTACGAAACAGCAACAGGTATAAGAGGTGACAAACGTTTTGCTGTCTTAATCGTGATAACAATGACTTTTCGGACACTTGCGTAAATTAGAAACTCTATTTCGTAGAACCATGCTATTTCTGAAATATTTGAAGATGCTTTTCCTAATCGGAAGACTTTTTTGTGTGTCGTCGAACATGTAAATCGTGAAAATATTATATTTTCTTTGAATTATCGACGAAATTACGGTAGAGACTTTTAACTTTGCTTCAAACGATACGAGTCAAGCTATTGCCGAAACGACATTTTTCAAAATGACAATTTTTTATATTTTACTTGGGACTCGTTATCAGGTCTTTTTTAAATGCACTGAATCGGATAAATATAATTTGTTTTCCATTCGAGGCATGTACGTATAGTTTTATCGAATACCGTGAACAGGTTAGGCATTGATGTCGTAGTTAAAATTAGAAGCGTGCACTTTGAATTACGAGGACGTCAGGATGATCATAATGTGGAGGTTATGAACACTAAAAGGAGATTTAAAAATTCCAGATACTATTCCGTGGAGCATAGAAGAGACGAGATTAGCGTCGAGTACGGTCACATCTCGCAAATGGAATTGACTCCCTTCATGACACACCGGGCCCTACCACTACAGTATTTCATCGAGATCATGGTGGTGGCCGATGCCAAGATGATAGATTACCACCATCGCGAATACTTGACCGGATACATTTTGCTTCTAATGAGCACGGTGAGTTTCCATCTTCCTATTCTTTCTTTGATCATCTGAAACTACTAAACCATTACAGCAATTACCTTCACTCGCGTCCAACCCTAAACAATGCGCGTCTATCATTAAACAAATACATATAGGAAGCTCATTTTAGTGGTTTTTATTTTTAACTTGTTTATCTATTTTTAACTCATGATTCTCGGTATTTTTGTATAATATAGACAATGATGAAATTTTGTTAAATTAACATTGGAACTCTATAGCTAAGTTTTATTTATTTCATAACCTTGTAGTACATCAATTACGTAGTGAATGATAAAATTAATATTTACATTTTCACCTTTTTTATTACTTTACATATCGGAGTAAGTATTCTTTTTTAAATTATAAATTCATTGTAATCTTTGTATCTAATTTCATTAATTTTTACCAATTTTGAATGAAATAAATGTTGCCGTTAAGGAAAAAATATTCCGACTATAAGGTATTAATAAAAACGTCAGCTCTTTGTCAAAACCTGGCAAATAACCTGGCGAACATCAACCTCGAAAATTTGTATAAACTTAAATCGATTTAATCCATTTCTTGTTGATGCTTCAAACCTGACAGTTCATCTAAAAGTGATTTAATTCATGAAATCGGAATTAGAAAGTTAAAATTTATTAATTGAGCTATCTGTTCGGAAAACCGAAACTACTTTTGCAACAACCCTATAGAAAACTCAGTAAAACTCTCCTTACTCGAACAGATTACGATAAAAATGAAAAATACAAATAAATATAAATAATATAAAATGAAACAATAGCTACAATCGTATCGTCGAACTCCGTTTCAAGTGTTTACCTTCAAAAATTAATGTTCCCTTTCTCACAGACCTGTACATATTTAATTGAACTGTAAAATGCGAGCGGCGTCTTCCGGTACGCCTAACGCGCCATAAATCTGATTTAGTATGAGAAAATATGAAGCGAACTCGCGGCGCACCCTGCAACAACAGCCGGGTATTTATTACACGGCATAGGTCCGACATCCGTTCGAAGAAAAAAGACGAAACGGGGGAAAAAGAAAGCACCGCGAGACAAAGCTCGACACGCCGCGTGGGTGTATCACTTTGTCCGAGCATGGTTTCGGCGAACAAGAAGGGAGAGGGGTTAGGCCCGTTCGCTTGCGAGACAGAACAGGATTAAAAGAGCCCGGAGGAGCCACGAAACAGCGGCGGCTCGATTCGTCGGATGATCGATCTTGCGTGCCAGCGGGATCTGTCACGAGCATTAAATATTATGCAAATGCGCCGGTTCGCGTTCCTAGTTCGTTTCGGATATCGAAAGAGTAGCCGACGAACTTTCGACCATCAGTCAACTCGCGGCGGCAACCACCTACGGCACTAATTCGATGCCGCTGAAAAATCGTCCGCGCGATCGCCAACTATAAGTTCTGCGCGCGCCGTAACGGATCAATGTTAACAAAATACGCTCGTGAAATAATAAATGAGAAAACTGCGAGCGTGCTCGTTCATGAATAAATTAGTCAATCTAGAAATTTATGGACGCTGTTAGCGATGCTGTGAAGTGAAAATATTGTTACATCATGAGAATAATGTTTCGATCGTTCAGCGTTCCCTGCCGTAAAAAATGTGAAACGGTTGCGATGTTTGTTAAAACCGCGTACTCGCGTTAAGGACAGGGAAATAGCGTCGATAAAATAAATTAGTATTGATTAAAGTTACTTCGGCGCTGCTTGATACTTTAAATTAATCGAACGAGCACAATTTCTTGGATCACCATGGACAAAGTAGTTCTACCAATAATAAAAAGTTCTTTTATTCCTTTTCGTTAATTGTAACCGTCGAGGGCGGAAATAGCGATAATACCTTTATCAGAAATACGCGTTCGACAACTTTCGACTAGACTCGTAAAACGGCCGCCGCGCGGCGGGAGAAATGAATGGACAGAAGTTTCGTTTTCACGCGCGGAACGCGTACGCCGGGCGTCTTTCGCAACGAGCCCGACAGTCGTTAATCATCTTTAATTAACGCGACGAATATCCGCGTTTTACTGGCGAAATTTCAACGACGCGAGAAATTAGCGTAGCCGGTTGACATAATGGACGTCCCTGCTGAGGGGAGTACTATCTGTCGACAGAGACGTGCCCGGTCTCTCCGCGTGCCACGGCCGAAGGTAACTGGATTCAGCCGCGGACATTTAGACGCCGTATATATTCGCGAGGATATAAATTTTAGGAGCGGACCGGCCGCTCCTGCGTGGCTGCGAGCGATGCACAATTCATCGCCCGGAGAGAATAGAAAGTACAAGTTGCACCTTCGGGATTATAAATTCTGCCGGCCCCGATACGATCGCATGGTTAACTACCTTTAACGCAAGGTTGACATTTTCGCCCCGCAATTGGAGCCCGGATTGAATCCGATCCACGCTGCTTCCGGGCGACCGAGTTCATAAACCCTACACGGAAATGGAAAGTCGGTATGCATCGTTAAGCCGTGGCTATCCCTCTCGGTGCAGTCGAGAATTTATTTCGTTCGAGAAAATACACCCTTGGCGAGAATCGATCGACCGTAAGAATCGAGCACCTGTCGTTACGTTATTATTTAAACACTATTATTTAACTAATATAATATATAAAATTATTACAGTAATTATTATATATATATATATTTTTATTATTCATATTATATATATTATTATATATTTATATATTATATAGTATATATATTGTTATATATTTATTTTTATTATATATATATATAATAATTACAGTAATAATGTTATTGTAACAATTTTAAGTTGTATACTGTTTAAGAAAATAAGAGCATACAACAATTTTGTGCAAAAAACGATCATCTTCTTTTTAAATTAAAGTTCGAAGCCTCTGCTTTGAAATAATGTTACTGGATTTTAAGCTTAATGCATCCTCGCCACTGTAATTATTCAAATGTGGCTCTACATTTGTTATACTAAAACTCACAAAGTTTGGCAAAATGCATGACTTTTGTAAAATTTGTTTATCCTTTAATTTAAAAAGAAAGGGTACCGCAGCTGCGATTATTTTCACAATATAATAATAGTAATAGAACTGTTTACTTAGATACGGAACTAAATTAAACCTGTACAGATCTTTAAATTAAAGCTCGAAACCAAAAGTGAAATAACTAATTAAATAGTTCTATTTCCCGAACGTTATGTTCTCATAATTAATTCGAATAATTGAGATTCCGTTGTACTTGAATTACCATTTTCATATGCCGTGTACAAGATGGCGGTCATAAAAAGACGACGATTTCCTTAATTTTAAACATAGACTTGCGTTTAAGCGAGGCGCGTTTGTTTTTATGTTCCTAACGCCTATGAACTTCGTTAGTTTGAACCTTAGTTTACGACGTACCGTCGAGCGAGTAACACATTGCGAATTCATTTAATATTTTAGTTGGATAGCGGAGCCGGTTACTGTGGCTCGACCAATTGCTGTGCCTTTGGTTCGTTTTCGGACATAATTTTATATTTATCGAATAAGACATTAAATATTTTCATTCAAAAGTAATCGAAACAAAAGAATAAAAAACTGTGAAATGTCTTATTCGATGAACATAAAATTCATAGAAGTCAAAAGGCACAGTTAAATCATGGAATTTAATGCTTAACGAGCAGAAACAAGTCGCAAGAGTACGTAACCAAGCGAAGATATTTATTAAATTACAGATGTTAAAATCATACTTACATCTACCGTCAAAAGTTGAACAATGAGTCCCCTAAACATTGCACAAGCCAGCGAACGTTGTTTCGGAATAGATTTGCAACCTCGGCGCATTTTACCAATTTCGTTCGTTCTTTCCTCTCGCCGTAATCCTTTTTCCGCTACCGTACCCGACACCGGGGACCAGGAACGTGGTAAGACAATAGTTCGCGGCTTGGATTACAGCCGTAGGCCCCGAGACACCGCATCCGAGAAGCACGGTCACGCGTTTCGGAACAGCACCTTTAGAAGGATTGCCTTTCCGTGGTTCTATTCTCTGCTAGGCGCCGCTTGCAAAACCAGACCCCGACGGGCATAAATTAATGGAGCCGCTGCACTGGGAAAAAGTGTACCGGGGTGCCCGTGCGCCCCTCCCTCCCCTCCCCTCCTGGTTTAGTGGGGCACGTCCCACACGTGCTTCGCGAACGTTACGCTCTGTTTAAAGATTCCGGGCCGGGGCGATTATATAATTGGCCATCCCACAACGCGCTCGTATACAACCGGATCGATCTTTCGCCGCGTAAAGTAATTCGATTCGAATGCAAATTCCGTTTTCTGCCGGGCGCGATCGGATTGAATGCAAATCGGGCCGGGGCTAGGTCGTGATTTTCATGTTTGTCCGCGGGAATTGAAACCCGGCTTGACCGGGGGAAAACCCTTCTAATGCCTCCGACGCGCTATCTGTTCGGCGCAATCGGCTCGACGCTCGTAATTCTCCAAGTAATTAGCGGATCGGTTGTACAAATGAATTTATCACTCGCCGCAGCAGGTTTACAATGTTCTAGGCACCCGCTAACCGCCATAAATTCAACAAACCGGAGAACTTCGCAGCGTTGAATTGTTTACAGTGCTAACATCGGTACGGGGATCGTTTACAGTGCAACCTACGTACGATGATTTACGATTGTTTTAATTTTCAAACGACGAAAAAAATGGTTGCACTTCCTGTGTTACTGCTGCGAACACCGTATGGTGGACAACATACCGGTACACGATTCAACTTGCTTTTTTATCAATCAATGGAATTATTCCATGCTATTTGAAAAGGATAACTTTAATAACTAAATTAACAATAAATGGAAAAAATAACAGGAAAAGAACATTTCGTTTCGTAAAAGTTTTTTTTGAGTTATTTGTACAAGTAAAGCGTGTTTTATTTTTAGAACGATCAAATTTCGATAGAATTATCTGGCATTTGACGATTGGTAGATAAGATTTTATTTTGACATTTCAGTTCAGTAAGTTGTGATAAATCATCGTAGGAAGACTGGATCTACGACAACGTTTAGTTGTTTCTTATTTGGCTACTGTCTAAAGTTCCATCACTCTAAAAAAAGACATTCTTTATTAACCCCTTGCCGTACCATGTTCTTTACAATTATTATAATTAGAATCCTCTCGATCGCAATAATTTCTTAAAAGAAAAAATAATTTTATGTTTATTCTGCGCTTACATCAACTCGAATGTTTAAATATTGCTAACAAGAGAATAAAATTTGATTCCTACTTAAAAGAACGGATAAATATTCATACCTAACAGCTCATTATTAAAAATCTCAATCACGAGTCTAACTCGTTAAAGTACAGCAAGGGGTTATAACTAATTCGGTCTTCAACTATATGGTGGTTGATGTGTTTTTTTTTATTAAATATTTGGCCCAGATTTGCGTAATGTAGGGCAGAGAATGAAATTCGGTACGGTTAAAATCAATAGAACGAGGAAATCCGATCGTCCCGTGATAAATGAATGATTCATATAATTTGACGGTTAGCCTCGTCATTGTCAACCAGGTCATTACCATCCAGTCGGTTGCACGTCCCACGCGAATCGGACCACACCTCAGAAGAGGGCAACATCCCACGGAGCGTCCGGGACTCACTTTCACGTGCCCACGCCCGTCATTCATACGACGATTCAATCAGCTTTCCTGGCTATCGATCATCTTTTGATATTCATGACTTTTTTACGAATCGATGAAATCTAATTTGACGTCGCGTCGAACGGTGTTTGATAAGTTGAGTGGCCATCGCATTCTGCTCGGGACGCCTTGTTACGGTATACGCGGTGCCGTAACTCCACCATGCGATCTAATTCGCCGTTTGCTTCCCTTAACATCTCTTCCTATCGTCCCTCCTTCGCTTCCATTGCATAAGAGAATTTCAGTAAAGTTATTTCTGTAAATAACAAATTGTAATTGTTTTACAATGTTCCTCTTTTAACTTCACTCGCCTTTGGACAATCAATAATATTGCCAATATATCAAGATTTTCAACGTTACAGTGCTGCGCCAATAAATATTGACGATGCATATTGCAAATATTTTCATATTGTCATTCGTACAATATCGTCTATATTCATTGATAATACCGTCGATGCGATGTTGCCAACACTTATTGATAATATCGTCGTTACAATATTGTCAATACTTGTTGAAAATATCACCAACACAAGTTTGTCTATATTAAACCATATTTCCTTGTATGTTCAATTTTTGTCGACAGTACGTTCAATTCCGATTTAGCATTCGTCCAACATTGTCCAAACGGCAAAACATGTCCGCAAACATAGAATGTAGAGAATACAAATGTAATTATCATTATATTCATTTATATTAAAACATATTTTCTGTCCATTTATATTACAACACATTATATTCATTTATACATACACATAGTATCGTTGAGAACCAGAGGGCAACATACACGCACGCTTACATATCGAAGTCCTCAGCGACAATGAACGTAGTTGTACTCAGTTTTTCTCAGTTGTGCTCAATTCGATCGTAGAAAAAATTGCCATAAAATTCCACTCGGTAAGATTCGAGCCATAAACCGGACGAGCGCGCTCTCTCACGATTGCGAAACTCGCTGACGCGT
This sequence comes from Augochlora pura, assembly GCF_028453695.1. Lineage (NCBI taxonomy): Eukaryota > Metazoa > Arthropoda > Insecta > Hymenoptera > Halictidae > Augochlora > Augochlora pura. Next base: position 13,235,338 of record NC_135772.1, on the reverse strand, counting down.
TTCGCGCGGGACAAAACATAAAGAGCGAGTTTACTAAACAGAACGTAACCCGAAACGATCGCCGGCCCGTCAGGAAGACATTTATCTTCCCTGGAAAGCCCGAAGGAGGAGAATCGCGCCGCTTTGTCGCACGGCGATTTGCCACGTAGGAATTTCCCGGTAGCCATTCGCGGTGCATATTGTGCAACAGCCACGGGTTCGCGTGCCGATCGACTTTTTCTCGCACGGGTCTATCGAACGGTGTCGATATTTTATGCACGGCCGCTGGAGAGGACTGTCGGCCGGTTCATCGAACATAAACTGTAAAATTCAATCAGTCGTCGAGTGACGTAAAACGCGCGTTTAAAGCTTAGCCCTGATGCGCCCGGTTAAACGACGGCCGTCGGTGGCCCCGATTTTATCAGCCGATCGAACCAACGATCGACGAACCCTCGACGATCTAATGGGGACTCTGTGATTGCTTCTCTAAATGTGCCCATAATTATGAAAGTGGTCCAAATCATATATTTCTTGGTTCGAGATATTTAATTAATTGCATTTGCATATATTAAAATATATTTTTACATTACGCGATCTTTTTATTTAGAATTTTATCAGTTTTGTTTAATGGAAATTTATTATGAATATGAAATTTTGTGTGAATTTCATACGAAAATGTTTTTAAAGTTTGAATTGACTTAGACCACCTTCGAAATTAACACTAAATGAATTCCATATAACGTTGAAATTACAATCACCATCTAATGGTTCATTTTTGACGATACCGTAAAAATTACATTGAATAAATTTAGTTTAAAATAATGTGCTGTAAAATAACTGATAAACTCATTTTGTTTTTAATTTTGACTTAGACCACTTTCGTAATTATGGGCACAAATCATCTTACGCTTTGTCAAAGAATTACCGACGATCATCCTTCCTTTAAACGATTATTTTAACAGTAAACAAACGAAAGTTCGCAGACCTCCCATTTACACCGACCGCGTGCAAGTTGGCATAAATGGCGTTACTATTCGCCGTTTGCGCCGCCGTATGATGGTATCCTAGCGGAAACGAGGGAGACGATTCGTCGGAATCGGCGCACACGGTTCGGAAAGTGGGCAACGGGAAGATCCGACGCGAACGATGTTAATAAACATGAATTTTTGCCGTCGGGATAACCCATTTAACCATACTCGTACAGTGTAGAACAGGATCGCGGTGGATACGAGCGTCGCTGAAGCGAAACGACGTCGCTTATGGATGGTCACCTCCATGGAAATGAAAAACTTGTCTCTTTGCGTGCGTCTGACATAGCGATCGCCCAGTGACACGATTGAACCGCCGCGTTTCTCGGTCGGTCCCTCTAACCGGTCCAGTGAGACTTCACGTGGGACCTTTTTTACGGTTCCCGGCTGCTTGATGGCCTGTTAATCAACCCTCTGAGCTTTCGAATAGAAAAAAAAACAAAGAACGAGAAACACGGAACGACGGACAACGAATTTCAACTTCTTTTCACGTTTTCACAACCAGTACGCGACTCCCGCAGATTTTTGTCTCTTGAGCATAGTTCCCTTCGCGATACGGTTTTGTATAATTCATTTAACCCTTTACATTCGGTTGTCGGGGCTTGTAAAAAGATTGCCGATGTTATTGATGGTACTTGCAAGATTAAAGTTTTTCGTTTTGTAAGATTGGTTGTCTGTTCAAATCTTATAGTAAATTCTATTTGAAGAGGACAAGTATTTGTAATATCAATAACAGTAAAGTTGTAAGTAGTTGAAAAGCTTCGTTTCCGAGAATATCGATCTTGTAGCTCCAACAAGTACGTATACATACGCAAGTTAAAGATAACGAGATTCTGGTGATCGGATTTTTTCTACTTGGATTCCACGTTCCTACTCGTTAACGATCGTTTATTTCGTACTAATCAAATCAGATACGCTACACTTTGTTCGTTTCATGAAACATTCATTGCACAACTGAAATTGCGGAAAACGTTTCAAATAAATCGTTGCACAATGAGTTATAAAAACTTGAATCTGCGGTTCTTCGAACGTCTGAAGATGCAGACATAGTAGCACACGTTCAGAGATCGATGCACGTTTCGCGTTAACATGGATTACACATCTTCACCGAAGTGAACTGACAATGCCCGCTGTTGCTACATTAAATTTCGGAACGATACGATTTACGGGACACGTGCGACAAGAACCCAGGATCTAATTAAGTATTTTGTTCGGGCAAGATTCCTGCCGAGGCCCTTCGATCGAACAGTAGAATCGCTCCAACTTGAACTTGGGAACTACAAGGTCAATTCAGCAACTCCGAACGGCCAACTTAATTGAACCGGACCCTAGCTGCGCGTCGTTAAAGCAAAGTATGATAGATTAGGAACAGTGACGCGTGGACGGACGACGAGAGCTTAGGAAAATCTTCGTTGCAACGATTAATCGTGAAAGAACGAGTGCCGAGGCATCTTCAAGCAGCTTAATTAGATGAAATGAACCGGCCCCGATGCATTCAATTGGAGCAACGTTTCGGTCGTCGTCGGGCTGATGTGTCACTCGGACACGTTTCCCCAACGGCTCGCTCTCGCGCGGGAATTGGTTACAACAGATTCGCGCATGTAGAACGGCTGTTTCTCCGTAATTGATTGATTAAACGCACACTCGCGCTCCGGACTGCGTAACAACGGTGTGTAAATAGCACTCGACCACGTTTTTTTGTGTTGATCGTTTCGAAATGCTAGGCTCGCATAGGCCACGGACGCCGGTGAACGGCCGATCGGAAGTCGCGAGGACGTAAGACCTTTGAAGCGCAATCGGTGAACAAAGTTTCCGGAGCATTGTCTCGTTGACGCGTTCACTGCCACGCCGGTTACACGTACGTTATTCGCGAATCAGGCTTGGAAATTAATTCTTGCCGCGATACGTTCGAGCAAATAATAATTGTTCGACTAATGAGAGAAGCAAGTAGGGAATAATAGACGAACTAATAAAACAGTTGCCGAAATTAATCCTAGAAGTAATTAAAACACACGGTATATATATTTTGCGAAAAGGAGATTCAACCCCATGCACTATTACGTCTCTCAGAGCTACGTTGATTACGACTATTTCCTCCTTAATTGTTTCCTTGATGCCATGAGATGATTCTAGTGGTCCCGATTGTCCTCGTTTACGTTCATTTCCAGATTTCCATGATAGCTGATTCAAATTTTGTTTCGAACTAATTGAAATAATTGGCAGCCATATTAACGTTCGTCACTAGTCTGACTCGTTATTATAGTGCAAGGCGTTAATATTCTTTCATAAGATTAATGTTATTATAATGCAAAAATATATAGATATACGTACTTCTTATAATTCCATTCAATTAACTTCGAAATAGATTGACGGCATCGTCACAATCTCCTGTCGGTTTCTTAAATTTATTTAATTATCCACGAGTGTGATACTTTTGGAGGGGAGTGTACATATCAACATCTACAATAAAATTCGCTAAAGATCCGTATAGCTGCTTCCAGTGCATAAGCCTAACCTCAGAGATCTGAATTCACCTGCGCTTTCTGAAATCTAGCAAATTTTGTTGTTCGAAACACGAATACAGAAAAAAGAAGAAAAGAATCCCCAATGAAATATTATCCTTTCAATTAAAAGAACAACGAAATATTTATTCTTTATGAACAACGAGGAATAGGGGGACTCGGCCATCCGATCAGGATTATTCCAGGAAGTTTGTCGAGCGAGGGAAAAAAACGCCGTTGATGCCATGCATTTCATGCATTTCTATTCGTCCGCGATCTCCTGGGGGGTCGCCACGAAATCGAACGTCCACCAGAATCTTCCGAGCGGTTTGACGCTAATCTCCCTTTCACGCGTTTACGAACGCATTCTCGTCAGCCGCGAGACATTTAATAAGGGGAACGATTTTTACAAACGAACTCGATTGCATCTTAATGAAGCGTTCAGAGAGAGAGAGAGGAGGGGAGGGGGGAGAGAGAGGTCGGAGGAGAAAACTACACGCACGGGAGACGGGTCAGAAAAAGACGATGACCGTGCATAAACAATGCAAGACACAGTTGACTCTTAATTAGCGGCATGCCTCGGATCCCGAAAGGCCGTCGCCCGATCCCCCCGTGGAGAACGGATCCATTGGATGGCAAATGAACGGCGGCGGATGCGTGACGATACTTTTCGATTTTAACGAGCCTAGAGAAACTTGATTGTTCACAATAGTTTTTGGCCAATCGCCAAGATGTATACGAAACAAGGTTAACAAATTTCTTTTAAATAATAATATGAAATGCAATTATTACATAATATTAACTCCTTCTTACACTTTCGTATCAATCTCGCGATGGAGATTTCTATAAATGATCTGTTAAATATAAACGCAAATAAGAATATATATTTCAAGTAAATGTAGACGCGCGACAAACACAAATGTTCTTTTCCTTTCCAAGATATTGTTACAATCGCGCCGAGAGGAGTTTAATCTACATAATTGGCTGAGTCCTGAATAAAATTGTTACACTTTCGCACACTTTTGGGGGAATTAAAACGAGGAGAACCAACGATCGATAGACATGTCATTTGATTTGACCGAGAGGAAATTTGATTCCTCTATGAACGTTCTAAACGTCGATAATAATATCTTCTCGGCTGAGTAACTAAATAACTTCCTAGTTAAAACAAACGGCTATATCTTTGTGTTCTTATCCAACCGATTTGTTATTAGGTAACCGACGCCGGTAACGTTCCAGATTAGTTATTTATAAGCCGTTATCGTGTTTAGAAAGTAAAAAGAAGCTACGCGGTTTCGCAGGTTGATAGGTGGACAGTGGTTGCGCGACGACGGCAATATCGTACACGTTATCTCGTTTTTTTCACAGTGGACGTATAAATTAGAAACTTCGCCGCCGGTGTGCGTACACGAGAAGTAAATTAGATTTTTTTATTCGGATTTCTTGTGCGACCGTATATCGTTTCGCGGGATTTATTTCGTTGCGCGCGCATCGTCGTGCGAGAACGTCGCCTCGGCTAGGCTAACACTTATCGCACCTTATTATCTTAATTACCTACGAGAGCACACCGGGAATTCATAATTCGCGCTTGGCGGTCTATGCGGTCAATCATCTCGTTTAGCATAAATTAAAAATAGATTAAGCATTGCTATGCGATCGACCATGAGAGTTGCCTCTTGTTTAAGAGAAAGAGGAATTTTTTTGCTGCAACTTTTTTAAGAGAATGATCTCGATGTCAAATAATTTATTATATCTAGTTTATTTCTCTTTTTATTTCTAGTTTCATACTTTGTAGAACAGTATCGACTCGCGCCAATGTCGTCGACGTTAATCGCGCGTGAGATGCCATTGACAAGAACGTACCTTTTGTTGTTCCAGGTCTCCCGAATCTACAAAGATCAATCGATCGGCAATGCGGTAAGCATTTCCGTGATGAAAATCGTGCAAACCGACCACGAATTCGCGCCCAGAGATCCTACAATGAACGGATCTTCAGCCGCCGACATGCTGAAAAACTTTTGCGAGTGGCAGAAATATAATAATCCTGACGAACCGTCACCGGTGCACCACGATGCGGCACTTCTTTTGACGAGGTGCGTCCTTTCATCGTTTTATTAAAGGAATAACAAATTTTCTGAATCAGAAATACAAATAGGTATTATTTTAATGAATATTTTTGTGTTAGAAGAAAACTCAGATCACGTTTCATAGATACAGAAATGAATTCCTTCATAATAATATAATATTATTATTATCGTCCCTTATAATAGTATAATAATATTTACTATTATTATTGTAGTTAATTCTGTTTCAATCAAGCATAATTACAGAAATATACCTTGCTGAAACTTTATCGACAAGGAAACCCAAAGCCACCGTTTGTCCTACATTTTTTAATGCACTAGCTGCCACACTAGCGTTTATTAAATTCATACAAAATCAGAACATCGTATTTTATAATACACATAACATTTGTTATAATTCTTGCGACAGTCTTACACCTTATAAATGGTAATAAAGATCGATTTTAAAGTATATAACTAACGCTGCATTTAAAAGTACTAGTACAAGATCGTCCCCAATTTATACGATCGCAGCAATTGTTAAGCATGCAATCACAAATCGGTGGCTCCAACGTCGATAACAAATTAATAATTGAAAATTGATACCGCTCGAAGCGTTCCATGCGATTTATTTGCACAAGAAACTATTTCCAGGGAAAATCTGTGCCATGATCCGAACGAAGTGCGCTGCGACATATTGGGTCTAGCCGAAGTTGGACGAATGTGCTCTCGCAAATCTTCCTGCGCTATTGTTCAGGACACTGGGCTGGCCGCATCGTTCACTATCGCCCATGAGATCGGTCACGTGTGAGTAGAACTATCGGAGGCTGTAAAAGCATTCAGACTTTCGTAAATAAACTCTTACTCCGGTCGAGATTGGCTGCCGAACGCGGTCCAAGCAACTGGCACCAGCTGGGCACTCTATAAATATTATAGCATATAGGAAATGTACGATCGGTGCTACAGCATGTTAACGCTCGGTTCTTACACGAGATTTCGATCAATAGCCGGTAAATACGCGTGAACAATTAACTGTTCGGCTGATACGCAACCTACTATTTTATGAAAAACGAAACATTTACGATTACATAATTGTTTGCTTTATTCTCTTTAGTCTAGCTTGGTGAAAAATTAATCGAATGCGTAAACGCGCGTAATCTGTTCACAGTAGTGTTCTTAAAAAATTGTATCGTGCCTACTGATCCGTATCTTTTCAAAACAAAGAAAAGATTCGCAAAACAATCGAATGATTCACAATGTAAGGCATTCGAAGCAGTCATAATACAGAAAAATGAAAAATCTATATCTGCGCCCGGTTCTTAAAATTTCATTCGTCCATGAAATGATTAATTCTGCAAATTTGTTCTTTAAATAATAATATCCAAAATAAAGTGTGTCTATAAAAATGATTAATCCACACCTATGCTCGGTTCTTAAAATTTCATTTGTCCAGAAAATTCTTAATTCTGCAAATTCGTTCTCTAAATAATAATTTCCAAGATAAAGTGAGATAAATATAAAATAACATTTTGACTTCGTCTACAGCTAATACAAGCCATAGCCAAGATACGTTATCATTGTAAATCTGTCCAATTAACACAACGAATTGATAAGGGTTAATTCAGGAAAACAGTCACACGTTTATACGACATTGACCAAGAGATTACGAATCATGCTGTCAATTTCAGATTAAGTATGCCCCACGACGACGACAAAAAGTGCGAGAAGTTCAGGAACAGTTCCGGTCTGCACAACATCATGTCCAGGGTGCTGGACAACAACACTTTCCCATGGAAATGGTCGAAGTGTTCACGGCACTTCGTCACCGAATTCCTCGAGTGAGTTGTGTTATTTTGACGGGTCAACGGACGTTCTGAAAAGTGTCACGTTGACAAATTAACCCTACGCCACGGTGACACAGATTAGGCTTCGTCTGTCGCGTTAAGATTTACTTTTTCTTCATCAAACCAACTGCGTTCACCCGCGGACCTCTGACAGAACCTTCGAACATAATCAAAACGATACGAGTTGAAATTTCTTTAAATCAATTCTCAAATTAACCCTTTCCCGACGACGATTTCGTGAAATGGTAATCAGACTATTCTGTGCGTGCCGAATAAAGTGTTACGCCTATTTTTTATTATGGAACATTATAGAGTTTTTAGTCAAGAATTTGTTGCTCTACACAATTACGGAGTTATAATAAAGAAATTATTATTGTACATAGTTGCATGGTCTTACAACAAACGTTAGAGAAATGAAAAATAATAATAAGTATACTTTTATAAAATTACACTGACATTCTTGCACTTCCAAGAAACTCTTTATTAACGAGTTCAAGATGGCATTCGCCTAATTATTTAAAACATTCTCATCCGTTTAAAGAAACAATTTTTGTGTTTTTGAGATTTGCGAACAATGGTTTTTATAAATCTATCGGTTTCTTTATCACGATAAATTATTTGAAGCAGTTGCACCAATATTTACAACGTTGACCAGTTTGAATCGATTGTTGAATTATCTAAGCGATTATATCTCAGGTTCGCGAATGACACCGAGACGGTTCTATCTCGACAAACCAGGCATCATTCAATGAATTCGGTCCGCGCAGAAAAGTCGGTGCGGCGAGTGTTTTTCTGCGATGTCAGTAGATCTGGCGTCTCGACGGCTCTACACTTAGGAATCCGGTTCCGCTGGATTCTAAATGAGCCGCACGCCCCGGATCCCATTTGTTACCGACAAAAATTTGGTCCCCCCCGTCCGATAATACGCGCGCAAGCCCCGCGATCTTCAAGCTTGTCGAAATTTGTTTCAGGTCGTACGAGGGTACCTGCTTGCTCGACAAGCCCGATCAAGTGGAAAATATAGACATGAGCAGACTGCCCGGTGAGAATTACACCGCGGACCAGCAATGCGAGCTGGCCTTCGGCGATGGGTCCCGTGTCTGTACCAAAATGGTGAGTCATGGTAAGTCACGCATTCTGCTAAGTTCTAAATAGAAGTCACCGTAACGGGTGCTTCTATTGCGAAATCAAGATCTCATTTTCGAAGCTAGCTTGTACAAATTTCATTATTCATCTTTGCATCGTATTGATCCTGTGCCATTGTGACAGTTCAACGTTAGTAGTAAAAGACAACTTGAGCTAAAAATTGAGAATTCAATGAGAGTTCGAAGGACAGGTGTCTAGCGGAAGGGCGGATGTTGGTTGCGCCAGGCAAATAAGTATAAATCATTAATTAATGAATAAGTGCCAAAAAGAAATATGGTAAAAAAATTCTTCCCACGTCTTAATGGTTTAGTTATAGCAACATTTAATGCCACTTCGTCGTTCATCGAGACAGATATTGTTTCTACGCCTCCTGAAAAATAAACAACCAGGATTAAAGGAAAAGATTTTCATTCCAAACTTTATGTTTCTAGTCAACTTTCTCATTGTTGCATTAGTATTGCATTTTTCAAAGTGATATGAGAGCGTACATTAGTCGATCTTCGTTCATAAATTAATCAACAAATTGTTTTTACGTGTCATTCTAAAGGGCTAGTCAAAGGACAATTCGAAAACTCCTTTCGACAAGTTTCAATAGAATATAGCTAAACTTATTCCGAATTTTCGATTACAAATTCTATATTTAAAAAATCGAAAATCTCAAAATTGCTAATTCCATATTTATATTTGTATAGTACATTAATAATCGAAATAAAATACTGTATATATACTGTAATAATATACTGTATATTACTGTATATAACTATAAAAAATTGAGGACATTAAATATGAAATTAGGAATTGTAAATTCTCTGATTTTTTAAACATCGAATTATATTTCTCAAACTCTTCGTACTGCATAAATACACCCTGTTGAGCCCTATCGAATTTTGTTTTATCTTTATTAGGCATCCTTGCTTAACAGTGTAATATTTCATGCAAAACTGTATACGGAAATAACGATTCATATAGTTCGAAGTCATTCGAGAACACAAATAAATCTGCCAGAGAGATTTTTCTTTAGAAGGCATATGAAACGATACAAACAAGAATAAATTTGATTTGGTTGTGCATTCGACCATCTTATCCGTCACTGTTCCCGTTCATGAAATGGTATTATACATATGCTCTTATGCTAGACACCCGTTCAAATAAAAGAGGGAGGCAATGAATTGAAGCAAGGGGTGCATAATGAATGCAGTGCTCAAGAGTTGAGATAAACTGAGCGGTTGGTTGGTTATCGGCCAGGCAGTGTGCAGGAGATTATGGTGCACCGCACCGAAGTGGGGTCATTATAACCAGTGTCATACCGAGTACATGCCCTGGGCTGACGGGACCGACTGCGGTGGCGGCAAATGGTGCATCCGCGGCGAGTGCGTCGTCCGCAGCATCCTCGAACCGGTCAACGGCCAATGGGGTGAATGGGGAAGCTACGGCGAGTGCTCGAGGACCTGCGGTGGTGGCGTCCAGAAGAAGTACCGCGAATGCAACAATCCTCCTCCGCAGAACTATGGCAATTACTGCGTCGGGGCTCGCGTCAAATATCGCAGCTGCAATCTCGAGGACTGTCCGTCGGGAAGTCCGGGTGTAAGGTAATTGCGGACAGAAATTCCGTCGTAGAACAACTTTCTATCGCCGGTAGAAGTACACGCCAGTCCCATCAGTTCTGATTGATACGTAATCGCTGACAAGAGCTTTTAGGTTTAGATCGACAAAAAAAAATAATAGAACAAATAAGAAATGAATTTTTAGATAAAATAACAAGAAGTCTAAAGTTACAAGGATGTTCCACGTAAAATAGTTTACCTAATTGTCATCTTTGTTTCGTGTGTAATTTGTCATTTATTAACGTTTATAATTTGTCATTTCTGATGGACTTTTTTTAGCTGAACCATGAGTTTTTTTTGCATGCAATATTTTTATGCGCCAATGCTCAACGGGTATTTTAATCTGTTTTACAGGGAGATGCAATGCGCGTACTTCAACAACAACAACATGAACATACCTGACCTTCCAGAGAACGTAACATGGTCCGCTAAGTACAACCGAAGTAAGTAATCTCCGTGATATTGCAATAGTACGATCACAATTAAAAATGTACGAAATTATTAAAACTTTAAATTATCGGTTCGATATTATCGATTTTGGATGCAAAATGCAAAACCGTCTCAGCTTATAATTGTAATAATCCAATTTTCATTGTACAATTCAAATAATTAACCATAAGACAAGGTTTGCGGGATTTAGTGTTGCTTCTCGCTATCAGTATAATATCCATTGCTATCCATACTGTACCCGGTTCAGAAGATGATCGTCTCAAGATAAAAAATTCACCGGAACTAATCTCTTCGTAAATTTGTTTTCAGTACTACCGCACGAACGCTGTAAATTGTACTGTGAAGTGGAAAGCAATCAGTACTATTCGCTGCAGGAGAAGGTACTCGACGGAACACCATGCGGGATGGACACTTTTCACATATGCGTGAACGGCTATTGTAGACCAGCGGGATGCGATCGTGTTTTAAACTCGGACGCAAAATTGGACACTTGCGGCGTGTGCAAGGGAGACAATTCCACCTGCCAGAGGATCACCGGCTCTTACAATTCCACCCAGCAAGGCTACATGAGAGTGACCACGATTCCTGCAGGGAGCAGATATATCGACATCAGGCAGCATAGCTTTTTAAAAACGCAGTACGACCAAAATTATCTCGGTACGATTCTTCATTGTTGAATTAACTCCCGCGGTGCTTGATAGTTCTCTTATTAGTGAAGGTCCCTTGTCGCTTCTTTTCCGGCTTACGATATGAACACTTAACATAACGACCGTTATTTACTATGCGAATACCACGATAAAACGTTTTACCTAGCTTTGCGACTGGGAGAAGGCGGAGAACATATTCTCAATGGGAAATACATGATGACCGCACGAGTGATCGGCGACGAGCGTTACGGTGTCGCTGTAGATTACAACGGGTATGACTCTGTCGTGGAACGTTTGAACAGCTCCAAACCGATTGGCACTGATTTGATATTAGAGGTAAATTCTTCTCCTTTAATCACTTTAGTTGTTTAATAACGAGCGTCGTTGGGTATAAATAATGGACGAGTTGCTGATCACATGATGTTCCAGGTATTATGCGTGTCAGGTCAGCCACCTCAAATAACGTATGAATACACGATATCCAAGAAAATTCTGCATAACTACATTTGGATTCTCAGCAACTGGTCCCAGTGTAGTCGTTTATGTGAGGGAATGCAGTACCGTAAGGCGGAATGCAAGAGTGCCGAGCACAAAGAAGTTGTTCCTGATGGCTATTGTCGCGAGGAGGAGAGACCTCGCGAAGACAGCCAGACATGCAACAACCACTGTCATCTAAAGTAAGTCTGGATAGAGTCTGGATCAGAAATCATTACAGATTGCCCTATGGAGCATTATCCTGACTTCTTCGTAAACAGATAGAGCGGAGAGGGGGGAGAGAAATAAAGAAAGAAAGTAGAATGCAGTACCATGCGTTTGCCAAAAGAAGGCACAGTGCCTTTACGTTCCCACTTGTACTGTAATCTACCGTCCCTCCTACGATCGCAAGTAGTAGTCAACTATCGAATATCAACGGCGAATGTTGATATTCGATACCGTTTTTGGCCAATAATCCATTACTACCTGCGATTATAGGAGGTACGACGGACTTCAGCAGAAGTAGGAATGTAAACACTCTATGCCTTCTTTTTATGAATGCATGGTACTTGATAAGTAGCTGCCTTGAAAACTCCAGTAGAAACTTACACGATAAACGATTAAGAACTATTGATATTCAATTATTTCAGGTGGCGGACATCGGTATCTGAGTGTTCTAGTCATTGTGGCATAGGAAAACGAACAGTAACGTCAAGGTGTATACAGAGTTTCCGAAACTCGGAGTATTCTCCTCGCTCTGTTCCCACGCAAGCTTGTGCTCATCTCCCACGACCCGAAGAAGACAAAAATTGCACAGGTCCTTGTGATAATGTTAAGTGGATTTACGGGGAATGGAGCAACTGTGATGTCACTTGTGGAGTTGGCGTTCAACATAGAACAGCCACCTGTGTGGACTCTAATGGGAGACCTGTGCCCGAGAATAATTGTCCTAGGCATGAGAAACCTCTGAAAAAAACTTGTGAACTAAGCGCATGTCCAACATGGGAATTTGAACAATGGTCGCCTGTAAGTGTTATGAACTTTTAATTATATGCATAACATTAAAGATGTTGAATCTAATTTAATCCATTTCGAATCAAACGATTTAAAATTGATTAGCACCTTCCTATGCTGCATTTTACAAATTACAGTGCTTTATTTCAGTTCATATTAGCTTATTGGTTACAGTGTGCAGCAATATGTGGTACAGGCAAACGACAGAAACGTTACTTATGTCGTATGGATGATCATGTTGTTCCGGATAACTTTTGTAGTGATTCACCTCCTAAAATTATGGAGATGTGTAATGCTGGACCTTGCGAGCAATGGCATACCGATGGCTGGAACTCAGTACATAATCAATTTGTATACTCGTTATACTGCTTATAATTTAATTGTTTTATAACTCTGTTTCCCTGTGTACAGTGTTCGGTTACTTGTGGCAAAGGAACAAGAAGCAGAAAGGTGACCTGCAAAACTCCTAGTGGAACAATAAGCAATAAATGTTCTCTTTCTAATAAACCAAAAGAAATTGTTACTTGTATACTGAAGCCTTGTGCAACAATTGTAAGTCTTTTTTCCTCTATTGTAGCATTTCAATCAAATCACAAATTATCATAACAAAATACACTTCACTACAGACAAATCCAATTAAGTATTCTCCTGATCCACCAAACGAAGAATTTTCTCAAGATAATGAAGTTGGTGATATTTTCTTCCATTCTGGGTATAAATGGAAAGTTGAATCACCCAAGAAGGTTAATATGTTTATTTCATTAAATCTGTGTTTTGTTCAATCAGACAAACTGTATATTATTATTGTTTCAGTGTTCTAAGCCATGTATCAATGGATATATGCATAGAGATGTGAAATGTATCGCCATCGAGACAGAAAATACTGCTCCTGATAACTATTGTGACAAAAGCAGAAAACCGTTCAGAAGTATTCCTTGTAATCGTCACGAATGTCCAATGTGGAACACTGGTGCATGGGGACATGTATGTTATCAAATAGTTCTCCAGAGATATTATTGAAATATTATTGTCATTCTTTTCGTTTAGCAATTTTATTAATATCTGGGTAACATTGTTTATTAAATAAAGGCAATTAATTTATTAATTAATGAATTTAGTGCGATGCAGAATGTGGAAATGGATTCCAATATCGACAAGTAAGCTGTCAACATCCGAATGGTAAACCCTTAATGGATGAAAAGTGTCATGACAGTGAAAAACCATCAATATTAAGACCGTGTAGGAAACATCCCTGTAAGAGTGATACCAACAACAGAAGGCATCGGATGGAAATGAATATCTTCAGAAAATGGAAAGTCTCTAATTGGACTGCTGTGAGTATTAGTAATATTATCGTAGAAAATTAAGTACATATCTCTGAAAATCTATATTTTATTGTATCCAGCATGAACATAAAGCAATCTATACTTTAGATCATGATGTTCAACTTATGATTTTTTAAGCCAGGTCACAGCAATAATGGTCTTAAGTTGGCACACTCCAAAAAACTGGAATCAAATTAATAATAATCACGTTGCTCTTTTACTTTGCAGAGCTAACTTAAGCCATGAAAGTCATAATTGAATATCACTACATCTAAAGCATATGAACATTTGTACCCTGTGTACTATGTATATTTATTTTTTACAATAGTGTTTATTATTTTTGAGAAAATTATTTTATAGACAATCTAAACAGGTAATGTAATTGAATATTTAATGTAACTCAGTGCTGAGTTTTTGTCACTTTTGTAAGCCTTTGATATCGTCGTTGTTTAAATCAATTTGATATTATTCTCTGAAAAGCATGCAAACAGTCTATTTCGTAATGATTTTAAACTTTGATGTTTTTCGTCGTCCTGTGTAAACATGTAGGCTTTCCTTTAATTTGAATGCTATTACAATATGTAAAATTACAAACATCAGATATAGGATGAAAACCGTATTTGAAACCTTGAAATAGTTTTAATGTCAAGGAAGACTACAATAATTTTTAAATTCTATACAACTTAATAATTCAGAAGGATCAAGAAAATTGAGAAATATTCTTAAACAAGACAAGATCCTTGTCTAAAGGATGCTAAAGCTGTATACGTACAGATTTATATTGTGTGGATGAAGTCAGAATTATTTCTTAAAGTATCATTACGAGAGTCAAGGAGAATTCCGAGTTATTATCAGCCGCAGTTTGGTCGAACGAAAATATTTTACAGTGTTCGAAATCGTGCGGTAGCGGACTACAAAGACGAAGAGTGGAATGCACGATGAGGCGAGGAAATCACGGACCAGAAGTGACCGTTAAGGATGAACAGTGTTCGAGGCTTGGTTTGACCAAGCCAAGATCGCAGAGACCTTGCCGACGCATTGCTTGTGACTATATTTGGCAGGAAGGCACTTGGTCTGAGGTATATACCTCCATACCTCGCCACTTCGATCTATTGATCGCATTTTATATCATCGCCTGGCTCTTGTTCATTTCAACATTGTTTCCGTCTATAGCGTCTTGGTTCAATGTATTGTCGAGTTTATTGATGGATTCACGAGGAAAATAACTTCGTCAATATATATATATAGACACATATTTTATTGAAGAATTACTATGTTGATGAAAAGTTCTTCATCTATGATTCATCCATAAGCTTGATACTGTATGCTCAAATTGGGAATCTTTATACTAGAAACTCATTAAAAAGTCGTACATTACTGAAAATGGGAAATGTAAGATTGAGGAACCTTCTAATTATGTATATGTGTACCTATCATATACTGATATTTAGACTTTCGTTACATAATTTATTAATTTACTTACAATCACTGAATAGATGCGTAATGATCATTAAACTGATATACTAACTTTATCACGGCTCTTGGTATATTTACACTATGACAAAGTGATTCATTTATAAACAAAATAAATAAACATCCATTCTTATTTAACACAAATCAATTCGAATCAATTCTTTAAACATTCCTTTTGACTATAACAGTATCATGTACTAAATATTTAAAAATGTCTAAATACCTTGAAAAAAAATTTCATTATATATACACTAAAAATATTTTACCTGAAATTAATGACACTATGTGTTCAATCAAGTTATTTCTATGTTTACATTTTTAAATGAATTTGTAAATTGTATGACTTTTTTATACAATAATAGTTCCTGTTATGCAGCATGTGAATGCCATGCATGATGCAAATAATTGAGTTACAATTTTTATTTTCAAATTATTCCTGAATGTTCATTACTACTTAATAGTACTACAAGCAAGGAGTAACAAAATCATATTCCGTAGTACCCGTAAAATAGTTATTATAATGTTCTATGTAAATACATTTATTTATTTTTTTTTTACAGCTTCTAAAACAGTGCATAGAGCACTACTAATTTTAAACTACTACATATTTTATTTGTGTATAATCAATGCATGAGCATGAATTTGTTATACTTACTGTTATAAATTTTAATTATTGCGAATGAATTATGTGTATTTTATTGTTCATAGAAATAGTATTACTTACTATACTGTCTACTACATATTTATGTTGTCATGTATTGTGTTGTTACTATATTTTGATAATTCCTTTACTGTACATAAAATATGGTTATAATTCAATTAAAATCTATTTATTTGAAACCATGACCATGATTTGTTTGACAAATTGATAATGTAGCAGATATTATAAATTGTATAATCTACACTGTCCTTTTACTTGGTGAGAATTACTATAAAAAGAGAAATATTTGATTTTAAGTGTTCAGCAGATTGCGGTGAAGGAATACAACATAGGACAGTAACTTGTCATCGTACCAGTCGTTATGGTTTAACAGATCCAATATACAGTGATAACTGCCCGTTAGATCAGAAACCACATTCTCAGCAGGTCTGCAAATTGCGAGAATGTAGTGACAAGTATTATTGGTCTACTGGAGCATGGAAAACTGTAAGTTTTTTCAGTATTGGATATCACTAGTCAACAAAAAAAAAAAACAGAAATGATAGATATTATTTTAAGAATAAATAGTACAAATATTAAATGTTACAACAGGAAAAGTTCGAAAATTAATAGATATCTTTGAATTTTAGTGTAGTCATACTTGTGGCCTAAAGGGTCGTCAGACACGAAGACTTTATTGTCTAAATGCTAGAACTCACAAGAAAGTAGCTCGCATCAATTGTCCTATAGAATTCAAACCACCGCGGAAACAAAGGTGTAATCAAATAAAGTGTTATCCAATGTCTTGCCTCGAAGCAAAAAAATACTATAGAAACAGTACAGATAATGAATACAACTTATTCGTAAATGGAAGATGGATGTATATTTATTGTCATGATATGACAACTAATGAACCAAAGGAATATTTGACTTTACAAGCTGGTTTTCGAGAGAACTATGTAGAAATATATCATAAAAGGTTGGTATTTCAATATGTTGAGATAGAGACTAAAAATATCAACTGAATGCTATATTCTTTATATTTTCACGTATGCATATATTTTAGATTAACAGATCAGTCATGTTTATATAATGGATACAGAAATGGTAGCTGTAATTGCGCTACTGGCCGTGGAGTCATTTTTAGTAGAACAATGTTTAGAAGGGTACGAATTGATCTTATTAAGTTGCACATTTTGGGTAAGATAATATTTAGATCCATTTTAAACATTTTAAAAATAACAATCCATCACAACCTATATTATGTTTTTTTAGAGAATGACTACACATTCTCCCGTTCAGAAGGTAAAGACCGTATCAAATATGGTATGGTTGGTGATTGCTACAATCGAGCATATTGTTTTCAAGGACGCTTTAGCATTAATTTAAGTGGAACTCAATTAAAACTATCGTCGGATGTTACTTGGAAAAGTAGCACACCTGAAACATCATTAGAAATTAATAATATTGTAAGTTTAATAATACTATTATTTAAGCATTACCGAAATAATACTTTTAAAATATAACATACTATTATTATATTGTAATCTTATATAGAACAAAGTTGTATACAGTGTATAACAATGTTCATTTACATCTCACAGAGCAGTCAACATATTACTGGAAAATGTGAGGGTCATTGTGGCTTTTGTAATCCAAAGTTTGGATTAAAGTTAGACGTTTTGCCACCTTAGTCCGTGATATGAAGAGTTTATTAATCTCTTGTTACCTGTAAAGTACAGGTATGTAAAAACATATTTTTAAATATAAGAAAGGTGATAAATTTTTTTATTTAACTATAATAAAATATTCACAGCTTTCAGCAGGTATAATTCCATTAGAATGGATTTGAGAGCGTCGTTAAAGACTGGTTCAACAAACACAACATGAAATCAACGACTTGCTGCTAATGAGCCAATTCCTTGACATGAAACTTACACTGTATCATTTACTTAAGTTGTCACTAGTCTATATGATTTTTAACAATTAAATATTAACTTCGTGTAATCGAAGGAATGATTCAAAGCAGAATCATAAACCTAGAGATTGTGGAAAAGTACTGACAAACATTTATTCTCAAATGGAGAGTAATTATGTTATTATCCAAATTAAAAAATCAATTCTTTAATTTATTACAAATAGGATCTGAACTTTCACCCACTTTACTTATGACATAATTTTAAGTTTTAAATAACCGGTTTCACAAATCATACACTATTATTCAAAATAGTGGTCATAGGAATAACCAAATATTAGAAACGCCTAAAATATGTTTGCAGAAATTTCAATGAAACTGGATGAATGTTGTTTTAAGTACTTAAGAGAAAAACGTACGATATGAGAAAGAATATAGATTTCAAATTCACATATGTCCAGTTGAGAGTTCCATTAGGTATATAAATAATTTAATATCCGGTAAGAATTGCAGTATTCGTTTTGTTTATACTCATTGAAATATCATATCTGCCTGACACTTGTTGTTTAGCCAAAAGTGTGAAGTCCAAAATGAAAATCAAGTGGTAAAAGTTCATAAAAAAAATATTTTATAGAATGAAGGATCAAATTTTCAGAAAATGAAGTATGTCTAACTAACTAATTTACAATAGAATTTAGATAATTTATGTAGATTTCATCTTGAATTATCTATTTTAATAAATAATTACAGTTAGGTATATGCAAATAGTTTGTGACATATTTTTCACATTCAGTATTGTCTACTCATTTATGAATTAGATATTAAAATAAATTTATTGAAATATTTTTGGAAAGTATTTTATCTTGTTCTTATAAAAGAATATAACAATGTATATATAAAAAAAGAATTATTCAATTCAATATTGTTCATACCGTATTGGATATCCAGGATTGGATTTGTACCATTTGGTAGTTACAAATTATGACTTCGCATAAATGAGAAAATGTATAGAACAATAACAATTAGCCATTCTATCACTGCTATATTTTTATGCCGTATATTCTAAGCTTTTATGTAGTATCATGAGAGATCTACACTATAGTTTTAAACAAGCTTAGACTATACCGTAATTAAACAATGTTTGTCAGACAGAAACACATTAAGTATAGTAGCGAAATCGATTATATTAAGGAGAAAATGTATTGATATTTTTAAGATCACTAAACTCTCCTTCCTTTTGTTACTATTCACTAAAATTATTGAACCTTGATGATATCAATATGTTTACTCCCTAATATAGCAAGCACTGTGAAGTGTTAAATACCGTGACTTTAGTATTTCCGTGGCATGTAGTAATAATTTTGGTGACTTATAATAATGTAGTGTGGTAAATTTGTAGGTACGTATTTGAAGCTGTCAAATTTGTATCGTGTTCTTAAAAGGTCCTGATATAGCGAATGATTTAACTTATTGACATGAGTCCATGGTAACTCAATTATAACAAACAACTATTTTATGTATTGATATGTTCTAGAAAATTTATTGTCCTTAATGTAACATTTTTAAATTGTAAAACTTGGCAACGAAAACAATCTAAAATAGCCTCGTACCTACACCAAAATACCAAAACACTTCTTGAGTACAAATCTTTTTTGGCAGAGGGTACGATGGATTTGTTCTCACAGATTGTTCTATGAGAATCAATGAAAATTTTGCTAAGTATAGAACATTTTAACAGACTGCCATAATTAATGTTATCAATTACATATAATATTAATGGTTCTGTAGAAGAAAAAATAATCTCAGCGAATTCGGCCATATTATAGTCTAGAGAAGCATAGAATACTGTTATACCACTATGTCTTCCCAACTACATAATTGTATTAACAAATTTTAGATACTGCAGTGAAAAATAGTGGTGCAAAACAGGTACACAAAAATGTATTTTATACACAATTTTGTAGAGCCATATGATCAAAATTTCATATCATTGTCAAGTTACTTGATCACCAAAAGGTTTAGTTGCGTTTGTAAAAATGTAGGAGTTTTAATAAAGAAACAACTTTTATATTTACTTCTAACTCATTTGTGACAATATTAATATCATGTCTGTCAACAAATGCCAAACGATGACTGTTTAATCATAAAAATAGGATGCAGTGCATAACTAAGTGTATCTGTTCTTGTATGTATATTACTTATAGTCGAATGATAGTTAAAAAACTAACAATCTGACAATCTCTCCAATTATTATTGAGTATTCTTTTTTATTTAATTGTATTCTTTACGTGTGAAGCTTCATACATTTTCTTTTTTGTTTCAACAATTGTGTACAATAATTACAATTTGTTACTGCTACTATAGAGTATTTTTATAAGCTTAAGGACATTGTACTATTATAAACATATAAGTTACGATCTCTGTATCTGAAATTCACTTGATTTTTCTTCTTATGCATATTCTCAAAGATAGATGTAATTTGGCCTGTATACAGCAAAGTAATACTGTACAGTTTCATTTAGTAATTTATTAATATCTATTGTTTAATACCATTAATATGTAGCTTAATACAGACATGATTGTTAGTACCAATGTACTGCAATTATTTAAATATACTAAATCTATAAATAATATTCATTTATATTTATTTCATAGCCTTCTTAACTTAAATACTGTCATTTCATTATTAAAATTTTATTAAAATTATTCCAGTCATTATAATAACTACATTACTAATTTATACAACGCAGATGTATTAGGAGATTATTCTACTTTGAATATTTAAAAAATTCTTTTTATGTACTTGCCATTAACTTTTATCATATTTTTATAAATGATACTGTTATTTATACATTATTATTAGAAATGACACTAAATATGTATAAGTGCTACAGAAAAATATGTTTTACATAAGTTTAATAAGAGAAAAGTATTTAATTATATTACATTTATTTAATTATCACATTTTACATCTTCAATATCAAAAATAAACTTAAGAGTCACTCAAGTATTTGTTTTTAATAATTCATATAACACATGATAGTAGTTAAAACGACATATAATAGTATTAAACATACTACAGTAATCCTAATTGTGAAAATTAAAATATATGTATTTATTATGTTATTTTAGATTAACACAAATCGTTTTCTATACAATTCCAACAAATTTGTAGTGTTATTTCAAGTTTCATTGTTTTATTAAAAATGTTAATTACATAGTGCTATTTATAATTGATGTCTACAGGGTGTCCCACCTAACTCCGGTGACACCCTGCATATGTAACGTCTACTAATAATTTGTATATGATTTCTGTTGACAAAAGTGAATTAGCTAGTAGTAGATTTCGAAATTTTCTACTTAAATTATGTCACACTGAATGCTGCACTTCATATCATGAAATGTATTCTTCTATGGAGCACGTAAAACTTTTTGAAAGACATGTTGTACATACTGTTGTTTAATGATTGATTAAATGATACGAATACAAGGACGTCTACCGCTCGTTCTGCGTTTGGGTACATTTAACTTAAAATTCTGAATCTTCTGAATCTTTTGGCTTTCTTCTAAAACAGATTTTGGAATCCGAATTTGCCAATTCAAATTAGCATTTGACGATTTACTTTGATTGGTTTTCGGCGATAACTCTTGATTTTGTTGTTGTTCTATCAATTTTCTTTCAGTAGTATATTGTCTTACCTGTTCTTCAGTTAATTTTTGCAGTGTAATTCGACACTCTCGGAAACTTGAAATTTGGTTTCCTTTTTTTTTTATTAAATCGGAAAGTGATCTTGTAGTTTTGTTGGCCTTAAAAAAAAACAATTCTCGCTTTCCAATCTTATTTTTTTTAACTTGAATCTTGATATTATTATTATTATTAATTGTCCTCCTTTTCTTCTTGAAATTTTTTCGGCTAATTTGTTCCGTTTGCGTTGTGATTTTAATAAGTTTATTTCTAACTGGTTTGGAGTTTAAATCCCTTAAAACTGTCCCTCTTTCTGTATTTTGTACTATTGTAGTTGATTTTTTCGAATCTTCGGTTCTTCTGTCTTGGATCTTCAATGGTGGGAATTCTATTTGTACATCTGTCTTTCGACATTTTTCCTTTAGATTTCGTAACTTTATTTGATTTTCTTTAATCTCACTTTTCAAGCTTCGTACGTTTTTCACCAACGCTTTCTTATATATATTCTCATAATATCGTAATTCTCTTTTTAACTCTTTATGCTGGTTCAACAGATGCTTAGTTTTTTTTGTTAGTACCTGGATCTTTCTGTGTTTTGGTTTCTCCACATTTTTTCCTTCCACCATATAAATAAAATCGTTTATCTGCTGTTTGAGTTGCTTCAGATTTCCATAAATCTGGTCTATATCTTTGTTTCTTTTGCGCATATTTTTGTCCATTTTATACCATGTGACCGGTACCAAATAGTCGCATATCATAATCAAATTTGTAACAATAAAATATTATGTCTATGAAGGTACTTCAGTAACGTCAATACCCATTTCTTCAACGGCTAATATTACATTTTATTCCTTCAAAAAATGCATTGTACGTATGTATACGCGTAAGTATAAGTCATACAGACAAAGACACTGTATACAACTACTAATGCCCTTCGGTCCAATACTAACTGTGAAATTATTACATATATTTCTGGAGCTCGTAACGTTGTAATTGTTTACAACCTTACTTTACTATATGTCGAAGATCTGCGCGCCATCTAAAGAAAGGTTTACCCTTCCAAAACGCTCCGTTCTTCGATTGGCTTGTTCCTGAGTTTGGAAAAAATGAAGTTCAACTATTCGTTGAATTCGAAATTTGCAGGAGGAGCCAAAAGCAATTAAATAAATGTTCGAAAACGAATTCACTTCTAACTCCTTAATTATCTATTCGACTATCATATTACTCGCATATACACAATTATTTGTTTAGATTAACAAATGATATATACATGAAGACAATTTTTCGTTATCGATTTTCAAAGGACAGACAAAACAGAATTCGTTTAGAATGGTCAGGCCTCGGAACGATTGTATCCACCTCACATTGTGTCATTGTGACTCCACTCCTCCCCTTTTTTCTTCGCGCATGCGTGCTCGCAGCAAGCGTACGTAGTAGTTTATCATCGAAAAATAGCTAATGTTTAATTGACTTGGACATGCTCGATATGCTTATATGTATATCATACATTTACAAATGGTACCAAACCAAAGCTCGTTTTGTCCTAAAATTCATAATATGTGTAAGTGTAGTAGTATTGCCTACGAGACGTTGGCTTGTAATAAAAATGTACCACTCAGTGTTATGTTCCCTTGTAAATACATAGCAGTATTGTTCCTTGCTCAGAAGACGCCCACTGAGAAAAGTGCCTTCTGCCCAAACGGCGGACTTTTTCTGAGCAAAGGACAATAGTTGTACCAGGATTTATTCTCGCACGTTTTTCTGCTCGTACTCCGCCATCCTACTGTACACAGAAATCCGGAGCGAATCCTCCCTCAATAGTGAATCGTTAGCCAATCAGAGCAAAACAATTTTTATTCCGACATTTCCGAATTTCTGCAAGCTGCGCGGTTCAGTGTTGTGTAGAAATGGGACCTATGCCTGTACATCAATTTTTCGTCCTCGCGAGCGTTATTATCCATTGTACCATATATAGCATTGTCTTTAATACTTCTTTTTGACTTTAATACTTCTTTTATAATTACGAATCGGTTTTTTTAATGTTTTTTTTCGTAAATAAAATAAAATACTTGATTCGTATAATGAATAAATACGGTGTAAAATATCTCGTGTTTGGTATCATTTTAATTGGAAAAATCTGACCAATATATTAAACAAATTTTCATGTATAAAAAATTGGAAATAAGAAAGTTAAGTAATCGTTTTTATGCTAGCGTTACAATGTATGTATTCATAGTAATCTACACCGGCATGCGGCGGCTGCCTCTCAGGTTACAATGTAGTTTCGTTCGCCTCGAGTCTCGTTCCATCTCTTTCTTTTATGAGATGTCCCCAAATACAAAGGCGAGCCGCGACGATCGATAATCATGTCTTCGGATTCAGTTCGTGACGACTTTCGATTCCTACTTGGCGACACTAACTGAATCATTACTGTACCTATTGAATAAATCAGAGTTAAGTCCTATCCAATAGAGAATAGGAGATAGGTCCTGTATATGAGGGCAGCTAGGTGTTAAATGTTGTCTTCTCACAATGTACATCAAGCGATACTGACCACCTTAATTGTGCAATAAAAGACACCGAGTTTGAGTTACGCACACTTCATTAGATGTGATTCGAGGATGGTGTTGTCACTTTATCGTGAATTTAATTTTCATATTCGGATCCGCATGATTCTCTTGCTTACTGTAACGGATGCTCTAGATCAGAGTTCGGAATTAACCAGCACGCAACATTCAAATCGCGATGACTACGCCTCCTGACTTACGTCGCGTGTCTCGCCTTCCGGGGATTGCCCAGCACACACCCACACAAATACTACTTGCCCATACAGACATATATGTATAAAGCATCAAAGGCTTTTCAAAAAAGAAATCTTAAAGAAAAGAAAGAAATAGTATAATGCTAAAGGTGCATTGAGTTAACGAAGTTTGAAGAACCCCAAACCGATGGCAGCCTAGTTTTCCAACTCGAGAAAAAATGTAAAATCTATGTGTACGGAAAACATCAAGCAATTCTCTGTAGCAGAAAGATAAGATCATATTTAGATTTCCAGAAGGTTCGGACGAATGATTTATTGACTAATTAGCAGAACTCTGTTTCTAGGATATGATCATTATCACCAAATGATTAACGTGATAATATTTATTATTTTCAAGCACTGCTAATTTTATCGATGCTTTCAATCTACACAATATTATTGGATCTTATGAATAATCGAGAGTTGCGGAATAATTATCAACGATTGCAATCTTATATCTTATCAAATGTGTCATTTCTTAACGTTAAAATTTTATTAAAAAAAAATAATTGTGAAAAGTAATATCGTTCTCTATTTAAGAATTGTTTAAGTTTTTCTTACAACAGCAGTTTGAATAATATGAAGAGTTTCAGGAATCGCGATAGCAAACAAAGTTTGAAGTGTACACAGGTGCTCAAAAGGTTTCAATGCTTATCCAAAGATTTAAGAATTTGTAAATCTTATATAAAAATTTAAATAATGTGTTCGTTAACACGTTCCGTACCTAGCTGTTTGTAATGCATAATATATAATTATTAATTATCGTATATATAACAATGAAATGAACTTATTATGGCTTATTCTTGTGGTTGAAATTAATTCTTCAGTTTTACATTTGTTACAAACCATTAGTAACATGGAACGTATGGAAACACATGTGGAACGCGTTAAAAATAGCAACAGTTGCGAAGTTTTAACTAATTATGTTTCCTCGAAACATGTTTGCTCGACAATACCGGATATAGATTAAGCTAATGTCAATTAAGAGATATATCAGCTGAACATCATATTTATCAATAATACCCCAATTTTTTATCGGAGTTATATCTTGATTACTATTGAAGTACGGAAACAGTGCGTATTTCCGCTTACGAATGTCGATGCAGATCTTAACTGGAGAAATGTATTTCTACGTTACGTTAAGATATATAAATATATATAAAAAATGTATTAATATTATAGTATTAAACCAAATACATGCACATTTTCAAATACAATGTTCTTGATCTGAATCATTTTGTATCGTGTGAGTATCAAAGAAGAGGCGCAGAAGTTATTCTACGCTTAATAGTTCGCATATCGTTACAGTTTTTGTTAAATTAAATACATAAAGACTACCGAGCAAGAAAAAGAAAGAAAACAGCAATAGTCTCCTGAAAAGTATTTTAAATTATGTCAAAACTTTTGGAACTGTTTTGGAAAACTGGTTTCCGTTTTGGGATGCCCCGAACATTTCGATATCGTCTGTAAACCGGGAAAACCCGTTAGGAAAATAAAGCATGACACCAATTGCACAGTTACGTTCAGCATCATTTGCTCGCGAATTCTTAATTTGCGGTACTGCGGGGAATCACCATGCATCTACCATTCGCGAACGTGTGTTCGTGGACGCGTTATCGTGCGTACCCCTTTGGCCGATGATCTAATTATATCGCGGTCGCTTACCTATAAAAGGAAACAGTTCACGTCTGCCTTTATCACTTCACGGTCGCACATTGTCAAGACAAGCACATGGTTTACGCAGTTCGCAACATGAAGTCGTGTCTCGCAGTTTGCCTCCTTCTCGCGGCTCTTTGTGCTGTCCAGGTAAGCGCTTTTTTTTTTTAAATTGTAGATCTTTATGGACTTGAGTTCACAACTAAAATTCTATACAGTATAATTCGACCGAGGAGTTTTGCGCAAATTAAAAATTTGTTGCTTCAATTTTAAAAAACGAAAATTCAGTAAAAATTAATTACTCACGTAATCTTAATGAATTGAGAATAATGTAGGAAAACTTTTCTATAGTTTTCTAAGCAATTTCTGTCTAATTATTTCTTGTTGATTTGTAAACATTACTACTATATATTAAAAAAGAATTTGGTCATTCTACGTCGGCGAACGCATAAGCAAAGATCATTATATTATGTTGTATAATTATGCTTTATATTAGAATTTTTATGTTGAAAAATATAGTAATAATGATAAGTAAGATTTCATAGAATTTCAGAATTTTTCATAAAGTTTAAGCAGCTAATTTTTTGGAACTGACAAAGTCGCGTTCAATAATGTTAGTATGAAAAAGTTCAAATTAGAATCTTCTTAAATACCTAAATATAAAATAGTGAATCAGTCATGAAAACTGCGAAATTGTAATCACTATAATGTCTTATCGTTGAATCGATAGCATTAATCGTCGTTCCACGAAAATAAAGGTACACTGAATTAGATAATAGATCACCTTGTTGATAAATGTTTATATTTATTGATCAATATAGTAGGAAGTCAGTGAATCATGAAATACTGTTTCTTTCACGACGAATGATTATAAAGAATTTATAAATTCACTCGTTGATTTCCGAGACTTCAATCGCTATGTTTGTATGTTAGGCGTACGGACCAATGGATCAGCTAACGCAAGGAATCCAGAGGGCAAAGAACAATGTTAAATCGTTGCAGTCTGACTTGTCACGTTTCTCGAACAATTTGAAATTCAACACCGGAAATAAATTATCCAACAAGAAGATTGAACAAATGCAGCAACTAAACAATATTGTAAACCCAGCTTTGAATGACATTCGCGTGAGTATACATCTTCGACTACGCGAAGCTTTTTGGCACGATTTCAATTTGGATGGAATATAAATATAAATCAATTAACAAATCTCACGTAAACGGTATCTCACAATATCTTTAGGCGAGCGTGGATGCTGCTAAAGGACAAGGAAAGGACAAGGAACAGTGTTACACGAATGCCAAAGCTTCTCTCAGGACTATCAGCCAGACAGGATTTTCAGATCTCAATGAATGCGAGCAAAACGGAAAACAAAAAATGCAAGTGCAATGGAATAATCTCGACTTGGCTCAATCGGTAAGAACTGCCCATAAACTGTATAGCAATAATAATTTAATTCAAATAATTTCAAAACTAATTGGAAAAAGAAAATCCTCCTATATAAATATTTGTGGATGTTTACAGCTATTAAGAGTTTGTACACTCGATTAACTGTTAAGCAATACAAAAATAGCAATTAAAACTGAAACGGTGTTATTTGACATTCTTACTAAGTTCAAATTATATTGTTTTCAGACTGGAGACAAATACATCAGTGAATTGGACAGTATCATGCTGAACTGTTACTCATCGGACATATTCCAAATGCAAAGATGTGTCGCTCTCAAACTGGGAACCGTGAACCAATCAATCAGCGCATACGAAAGCACAATTAGCTCGTTGAAATCTAGCGCACAATCGGCTTTGTCCGAAGTCGAACTGTCCGCGACCTCTTGCTACTGGGATGCTGTGTCGGTTGTCCGCTCCGGAACTACCGACGTGAGAATATCTGCGAATAAATGCATCAACAACTAAACAAAAAACTCGCTAAAGTATTTTACAACGAACTGAATAAAATGACTGTATTATATTAATTTTCGCAACGTTGATTTCCACTGCCGGTATATTTCATTTTTCAATTTATCCATGTAAATTTTATTTAGTTTACAAATTGTTTTATCTCTTCAAATAATAGATATATATATTTATACTCCTACATTTCGTCTAACGTCATTTTCCCCGTATACCTACGCGCTAAAAACATTTTCTATTGATTATATCTCCCATCTACATTTTTTAAATTTATTTTTCCGTAATATTTTTATTATAACCTCCTTTCGTCTCAACGTTGTTGTCGAATAATTCCTGTTTAACACGTTGACGCCGGCATGGGCCACCGGTGGCCCATGCTTGTCTGTTCCATGGGGCGGCCTGACCCACCGGTGGCCCATGCTAGACTGTCCCATGGGGCGGCCTGACCCACCGATGGGCCACGTTTGTATATCAAAAAATACGTAGTACAAAATGTAATTTTATTGATTTAACATTATACATTAACATTTCTACCTTATAATCAAACATTGAACACAAGATACACAACTTATAATTTAATCAATACATTTAAAATATCTATTTATGTTTCCGATGCAATTTTTTAAAACATTTCAAACAAAGTGCCGGCTTATTCGGACAACTGCTACAAAAGGTCATTACTTTTTTTGTTTTGTTTGCGGCATACTGTATTCCTTTTAAGTTTGTTAAGCGTTTGTAACACTCTTTACATCTTTTCCTCATCTTCCTCGCGGATCCTTGGTATGAACTTAAAAAATGTTTTTTCCGTCTCCTTACTATTAGTTCTTCACTAGGGGGATTCTCAACACTTTCCAATAGAAAATCAATAATTTTTTCTCTAAATTTTAAAATTTTGTAACGTTTGGTTCCCCACTTTTTGTGGATGTACCACGCATTTACTAAAGAGGTCCCGCATATTAGCTCCATGACAACTTTTCGATACCATTTTACTGTTTTCCGTAAAGATTTATAATAGGAACACATCTGATCAGATATATCAACTCCCTTTTTCGCACTATTGTAAGAAAAAACGGTATCTGGTTTTAATTTATCACCTTTGCCACGAATAATAGCGCAATTGTGAGATTTCGAAGTGGTTAACATGCACAGGGGTCTTTTGTCGGTCCACTTCAAAAATTTCACGCCGTTCCGATTTTCAAGAGATATAATGTCGCCGCGTTTATGTTTTTGTTTTGCTTGCGGCGGTAGAAATTTTCTGTTCATTTTCACTGTACCGCAAATATATGTTCTCTTAGTGAGAAGTTCTTCGGCTAAAGGAATACTTGTATAAAAATTGTCGGTAAATAAAATCCGGCCCTCGAATAATAGATCTCCTATCAATCTCATGACCATAAAAAACGAATTAGGGTTTTTCCCCAATTCAAGCGACTGGCCACCGCGGGTCCTATCAGCAGGTTAGACCACCCGCGGGCCACGTCAGAATTTTGGAAATTCAGTCTATTCGAATCAGGTAGTGGGTATTAGAGCGCAAGCATTAAACAGTATAATTTGGTGCCACGCCGCCCCATGCAGCGGACCGCTAGTTGAAGCGCCGCCGCACGGAACGGACCGCGAATATCCGCGCCGGCGTCAACGTGTTAATAAGGTCAATTTAAAGTAAATACTATTTTTTTTCAGTTTTAGGATTTTCTTTTACGATGATATCCTTATGATATCAAACTGTGAATGACGTTGTTCGTACTGCAACCTAGTTCTGTCGTTATCATAAAAAAGAAAATCATATTTATTCAATTAAATCGGAAAATCAAATTAGATGAAACTTTAATTTCCCCAATGTAATTTCATGGTCATTCGACAATGAGGATAGTAACTACAATTATAATGAAAATATTGTTTCTCTATTTAATATTAATTGTCTTACCATCCTGTACAAGCCTGTAAAACGAACCTATTGCAAAATCACCTATTAATTTAAAGGTATTCACGGAACATAGAAGTTTATAATAATACTATCACGTAATTTATTATTTCCATTCGATTTTATTTTCCTGAATTGTGTTTTTCTTTTTATGTTTAACAAAAATTTATTCAGATAAAAAACTTGTTTATTAGATGTCTTATGTGTTCATTTGTTTGATAAATCGTTCACCTCATATGTACATAAAATAATTAACATTTACTATAAAATCAGTAACAGCAACTTCGTAATTTAATATGGTTCTCAACAGAGACCTCCATTTTGTGAATATTATTTGCTACCTACACAAATTCTACCGAATTAGAAATAGGACGAGAGAAATAAATACCAATAAATTTTGTGTGAGCTATCGATTATTTTCATGTGAATGAAAACCCGCAAAATATAACGTTATATTTTCCCTATGTAACTCACCGCAGTAGATTTCATAAAAACGCAATTCTCCAATTTGTGCTTTGTAATTTGACATAGTGCATCGATTGATAATTTTATTCAAATGGAATGCACGTAAAAACAACTTCAATGATACCCGTAATACTGATTTGTAAGCAGAATACTTCATAATATGATTTACTTGCACAATAGCTTAACTCATCTTCTGCGATTGTTTACTCATTTCCGGTAGTAATTCAGATCTTGTATTTTCAATTTAAATTATTTTTAAATCATGTCATTTTTTTCTACAACTGCTTATAATACATATACTATCATTCCTACATTGAAATTGCTAATGTGGCGAAATTAAATGTTTCATAAACATTTGTGGCTTTGCATGTAATTCGACACTTAGGAGGAGTTTAATGAGAAAGAAATATCAGAAGTTATTATACTACTTGGACCTTTAAGCCAATACGTAAGTTAACAAGGTTCTGAAACACTTAACATTATCAAGCAATTTTCAAGCATAGATATTTCTGACTTATATATTGTTTGTAAATTAATGTAATTTATTCTTTATAAAGGCGTGTGTGTATACGTATATATTTGACATTAACCGTAAAAATTTGTTTAAAACTTAACAAAGGCCGTGTAATATCATACATGACATTAATATAAAATATTCTATACGCATTTTATAATCTACTCATAGGTATACTTAGTTCAACATTCACATATACTTGTACATATATTGTGTACATATGTATATATAATTATACGTACTGTATTATATATACATACACACACATACACTTCCATCATATACTTTTTCTGGATTGCATTGAAACGAATAGTCGGTTTAAAAAAGCGATGAAGATTGCTTTGTGTAAAAACGGATATACTTTCTTACATTCGTACAGGGGTAAATAGTCAATTTACATATCAAGTGGAAAATAACAACATATTGAAAAACTCTTCACTAAAATCATACTGCATTACAGTACATCATACTTGGAAAAAACTATTATCTATATTATCTTTCACATTTTTCTAAATTGGTGCTAGTTCAGTTATATTTGTTAATCTTATATACTACTTCGTACAAGGTTGCTAGATTTGCTACAAATCTTGACAGACACTCATCTCAATAACAATATAGACATCGAACCATAATAGGGGATAGTCTTATACTTTTTTCTTTCAGGTCATCGCACGACAATTATCCGTGACACGGACATATCAGCGAATTAACTCGACCAGCTTATAATTTTTCTGCAGTAAATGTATTTTTTTGTTGTTTTAGATCACTTAGAACTAAGAGTAGCAGTAGTAGTTTTATAGTAGCAGCAGCAATATTAATAATAATATTTATAATTATAATAATATTTATAATATCTATCGTTAACATAGTTTGATAAAATTATATGAATAATTATAGTTATAATCGTCATGATCATCATCATTTATATACATATACAATTACGTATACACGCGTACAAATATGAAAATGCATGTTATAGCAGATCGAGACGCCACGCGATCATAAATGTACGCATATGTTACACGTGCTAAACCTTATAAGAAATCTTATATGTATGTATCAATCCAGCTTTTACATAGCTCACATAATTTTTGCTCTACATGGTTTAGGATCGTGACTTAGATCTAAAATCATAATTTTAAATGTGGAAATGGTCGTCGGTACCACGTTACATAATTTTTCCAACCACTAATAAAATGATTACATTCACGTTTTTAGTTTCTTTTATAGATTTATAGATTTAAAAATACGTTAAATTAATGTGTATGGTAAAATATTTGCATTCATGAAATATTTAACGCAAATTCAATTTTATTTCCAACCATTTTTGTAAAACCAAGATTTCTTTAACACAACAATGATCAATAGAGAAATATCAATAATTTTTAAAAACCGTTTAATTTAATATAGAAAGATCTTACACAACTTCTGACCAATAAGTATGAGTTATTATCAAATAAATGGTATAAAATTAGTGTACATTGAAAATCCATGCATTGCTGTTCTAAGCTTTCACACCACAGAGATGAATTTATAAACACATGGAAATACTAATGTGTAAATATTATAGGAGCACTGAAAACGCGGAATGATAAATCATGAAATTACTGATATTTGATTTTAAAAAGTGCATTATCCCTTCGAAAACACCACAACTTTTTGAGATGAAACGACTCCGTATATACACAATAGATTACTGTAACGTTATCAAAACGATAAACAGCTCCATTGTTAGAGAAATTCAGAAGTAGCAAATTAATGATTAATAAATTTCCTTATATTTTACGCATTGGTAAATTTAAATGATTTAAATTTCATTGACGCAATATTTAATACATCGTAAAATGTATCTACCGACAAATTATAAATCATTTTTTAGATCTCCACAGTTAAATGCGATTGTACTTAATAAACCATGAGCAAACATACTTGCGATGATCTATTTATTGTGATAGGTTTCGTGTTCACGTCGTGTAAAATTTATTTTCTCAACAGGACAATTTATGTGTATGACAATTTGAAAACAACATAGTATCACTTCATGATAAAGGGCATCAACAATGAGTTGTAAAGATGCATTAAAGTGGGGCAGCTCATATTCTTTCGTCACACCCAATAAGAGAGCCTTACAATATTTAGAAATGTGTTCAACATATTGCTCGACAAGCCAAACTCATTCATTTGGAAAGTCAAGTATAGCACAAACACACAATATAAACTACAATATAGTCTCTTATGTGAGGAAGCCAAACGGATGCTCCTGATTACAAAAACGTTAGATATTACTGTTAGAAATGTGTTGTATATGAATTATGTTAGTCATTTCTCCTGTATAATTTCAATAAGAACGTTTGAAGCGTGTAAATACTTTTAGGTGTTGCTTTAAATGAATTCTAAAACAATCAAGGAGCATACCTGAAACTTCCAAAACATATGAAACTCGATGTAGTATTTTTAAAATGCGCAGGTACGCGAATGTACGATCTGACCTGTACATCTATGTGCTCGTCCAAAGTTCTCATCGTTTGAAGACCTAGCAGGCACAAGAATCATCTTTGCCATTGCTTCTTTGGTCGTTAGTTATTTTAATTTGGTCAGGAAATTCATTGTACAGTTCCACCTAAATTATCAACACATTCGTATTTAATAAACATACTATATATAATAATTTATAGGAATATAAAACAAGACAAAAATATTTATAGGTAACTTACTTCACTTTCCTGGGCAAGAGCATTCTTTGCTATCGTTTGGAAAGCTTGTTCAACGTTAATTGCTTCTTTCGCACTAGTTTCAAAGTATGGAATATTATTTTTAGATTGACACCATTGCTGTGCTTTCTTACTAGAAATCTAAAATTTAAATACATGAAAATTAATGCTAATATATTCATAAGAAGGAAAAATAAATATTGAATTTATAAAAAATATCTTTACCGGTTTTGGTTCTACATCAACTTTATTCCCAAGAACGACGAATGGAAAGTTATCTGGATCTCGAGGGGAAGCTTGAATTAAAAATTCATCTCTCCATGAGTCCAATGACTTCAAGCTGCTTGGTGCTGATACATCAAACACAAGTACGCAACAGTCGGCACCTCTATAGAAGGCAACACCCAAAGACTGAAACCTTTCTTGACCTGCGGTATCCCAAATCTACTCAAAGATTAGAAATGTTTTGTTAAATGTCATTTAATAGAGATAATAATATGCAATACTATATTTAAAAGTATATATTTACCTGCATAGTAACTATCCTATCATCTACCATAACTTCTTTGGTCAGAAAGTCTGCTCCAATAGTAGCTTTATATTGATTGCTAAATTTCTTATTTACATATTGATTCATCAGAGAAGTTTTACCAACTCCTGAATCTCCCAAGATAATAACCTTGAGCAGTAATTTCTTACGAGAAGCCATTGTAAACTAAAAATAAATGAAATTATTCATCATAATTTTGTTATTAATTTAGTAGAAACAGCCTCAAATTTCTACTCGATATAGTTGTAAATGTTCCATTCAAACAAATTTTTCACTAACAATAATAACAATAGCAATTTTATACTAATAATAAACTAAACACAAATAAAAAAGACTCATGTACACATTTAATGAATCATTGTCATAAACACAATAGTTTGTTTAATCAATTGTATAAAAACTACAACGACTGACTTTTATTATGATAAAAAAAAAGTACAAAACATGGTTAAATTAATAAATTTGGTAATTAAAAATTGAATATTTTAACGCCGGATTATTTTTTATCATTAAATAATTATCGCATTAAAATTTATAAGGGGGATAACGGATTAAGAATTATGAACGCGTGACTTTTTTCATGAATCATTGAATATGGATTGGAAAAGTACTTCCCTTGTAATGACGTATGTACATTATTAAAAAAAGAATCATCGTGCAAAGATGCTTCGAATAGTTTTTTGGCGGTTAACGATTAGCTTATCATAATAATATTACGATGAATACGTTGCAGACTACAAAAGTAAAGAGACAATGAGATGATAGGCTATTAAATCAAATGCGGACAAAACAGAAACCGTTTTACTGCGATGCTTGAAAATCTGTCAACACGCGATCTCGACAATTAGAATTTAATAGGACATTGTATAAGTGCCCTAAGGAAAGTGCATGATGCTCATCATAGAATGTAGGCAGTAATCGATAGAATAAAAGAACGTCAATTGTTATTCGTGTTACCTTGATTTAGATAGAAAACAGTGAGAGAAATTTTCCTGCGCCAGCACTTCACACAAAGAAAATGGCGTGTTATGAAATCACGAGTATGACAACGATGTCGTCACCTGTTCTTCGCCACTTTTATCGACCGAGTATGATCAACACTCGATTATCGAAATCGACTGTTGTAGTCGATACATCTTCGATTAAAAAGGTGGAAACATTTGAAATTTATTTCCACATTATTCGTTTACTTACATTAAAGCAAAACGAAATGGTATTGCGGGAAAGAAGAAAAATTGTGCTAAGTACAGCGAGAGTACTCACGTTTGAGACAAATTTTGTCAATTTTTGGATCAACAATCTAAATTTGTATTGATAAATAACGGCACCATTTAAAAAACTTAATTATTAATTTAAATAGATTATTTTCAGTTATTACTGGAATTTAAAAATTATTTTTTCATCCTAATTTGTTATTGATTTATCCAACGCAAAAATATCGTAATCCTGAAAAAAAGTCTATGTTAAAGCACATCTTACAATTATAGGGTCCAGAACCTTAAAAAGAATGTTCTGTAAATAAACGACTTGACTGTATTTTAAAACTGCTATATTCCTATGAAAAGAATCTTTATTTTTTGATCAGCGCTGTAGCGATCTTTCGTGACAATCTTACGTTCACGTTTTGTTTGAACCGATCTATAAGTGTACACGTAATACGTATACTTTTTGATTATTTCTACCTATGTTATTGGTCATTTTTATAACTGTGGACTCTGTCTGAACTATACACCCGGAAATCAGGGATTCCTCAGATTATTTGGAGTAATTTTTTCCTTAGCGAAAAACGAGGTTCAGCTAGCAACCCGAATCGTGCCTTGCTACGGGGGGCGACAGAAGGAGGGGGCTACGCTCAGACTTCGAGTCGCGTTCGAAATAATGAACAAGGAGTGAATTTTCTGAATTTTTTATTAATTCGAAAAATCTCAGAAATATTATTAATAAGAAACTCATCGATTTAGTTGTAAATCCACGTCATGGTCAGAAGATAGTCCATTAACATCGAATAAGGTACCGTAAGTTCAGCTCTAAGTTTGTTCTTGTGCCAACATATCTCTTCTAAAGTTACAGTTCTATTCGTTGATACTGTAGTGGCTATGGAGCTGTACAAATAAAATATTTAGGTGCAGAAGGTTTGACGAGTTCATAGTACAGTAGCAAAAATATCGGATTTTTTTAAATGTTAGTAAAACTGGTGAAACGCGGCAATGTCTGCAAAATGGTTTGCAAAAATTGCAATTGTTTGGAATAACAAAAAGAGAATAAACAATAACGTTTCTT